>NC_056751.1:638181714-638369214 GCF_019279795.1 Protopterus annectens
GTATAGACATAAATGAAAAAAATGTTGGACCTAGAGGCACGTATTGGACACAACAGTATCTTGGTCAGAGGTCTGTCAGATTGAAAGGAGCATATATTACTAATACAAGCATTATAGTCCATATTATATGCCTTGGTTGACAATAGCAAAGCAGTAGTGCACATGCCAATAGACAGAGCATGTCATGCTCTAAGGCCCTCTCAACTAAATGATCAACATGGGCAGATGTACATAAAAATTTTAAACTACCAATATGTAGCCAAAATATTGTCAGTGGCAAAAGTCAAAAGGGAAATTTTTAGCAGGGTGATTGAAATTTACTCAAGATCTCTCCATGCAGATCGAAGAAATTTGCAAAAACATTCACCTAATTGCTTGTTCTTCGTAGAGAAAAAGATCAAATTTCAAAGTAGCTTGCTGCACTCATATTTACTCACTATAACAGAAAATGCATTGTAACATCACTAACAGAGGCTAAGAATATATTTGTGGATCTCTCTAACTTCAAATTAGATTGGGTTTTACTGATGAAACTTGGAAATAATACTTACAAGATCAGACAATGGATGTGACTAGCCTGTCAGATATGACTAATATGAGATCAACTTTATATTTGGAGTTAAATCCTTATTTATCTATGGGTGATGCTAAGTCATCTTTGATGAAAGGAAGTGGTAATTAATTGGCTTCTTCCCCATAATTGAAAATCTTCTCATCTGACAAAAGGTTATGCTGCCACACTGGATTGTATTAAACTTGCACTACTTTTGGAGTGTTACATAAACATGTATGGACATAATGCAATGCAATGTTATCTACAAATATGTGAAACCAATTTTATTAAGCATCTTATTTATTTATTTATTTATTTATTTAACATTTGTTGACCAGGAAAGTCCAACTAGGACAGAGTCTATTTTCAGTGGAAGCCCAGGGAAAAATGCTCCATGCACATGTCTTTTTAATGTGGGAGGAAACCGGAGTACCTGCAGGAGACCCACATGAGCACAAGGAAGACATGCAGACTCCACACAGAAGACATCCCAGACAAGAATTGAACCAGAGAACTTCTTCCTGTGAAGTAACAACATTAACTGCTGCACCACTGCCCACTGATTTCAAAATCAATATCTTTTGTTTTTTTTTATTTCTGTACTGTTATAATGTTAAATTTAAGAGCATCCCTTCATAGAACAAAACAAATACACAATGATAAACAAGTTCCTCAAAAGGAGCACTCAGTACTATGTGTTGAAAAAGGGGTATTTCTTTTTTTTGCATTTTTTAAACAATTTTTATTTAATTTTTATAAACAAAACAAAGAATTCTGTGCATTTAAACAAAATGAATAAAGCAAAACTATATACAAAACAACTATTTACAATGCCCATAACATACACAATTTACATTGTATATGTTAAATTTTATCTAATAGATTCTTTAGTTTTATCCATGATAATTTCTTATGGGTCACTTTTGTTGATCTTAAATCAAGGGTAAACAGTACTCTTTTACATACAGTTTTGGCCAGTAAAATAAACTCAGAAAAAGAGAAGATGTTTCTAGTTTTCCAGTTTGATGTTATAATTTTCCTTCCAATTGCAAGAAGAGACCAGAGAAGATGCACTTGTGTCTTTGGAATATGTACTGGTATAGGTGCATTAAATAATATCAAAGAATCTGAAATGTTGCAATTGTCAGACCACAAAGCCTTTAAAAAGGACTTACATTCCTGCCGAAAGTTGTAACCATTTTACATTCAAGAAACATATGTGCCCAGTCAGCACACAACGTTTCTTCACATCTCCAACATTTATGAGTACTAGTTTGTGAGATCAATGCTAATTTATGATGGGTAATGTAACTCCTATGGATACACTTCCAAGTGGAAATTTTCCAGAAAGGAGATGAGGTTGTGTTGTTAACTGATTTCAATGTCAAGGTTCTATCAGAGTCTGAAAATGTAGCTTTATTTAATTTTTCAATATAACTCCATAAAGAATGTTCTGGTATTTGTAAATCTGCTCTTAGTGTTTTGTAAATCTAGATAATGAAAAGCCTATGTTGTGGTTAGTCGTATTCAGTTCACAAAAAAGAGAGATTACCTTTGGATATAATGAAACATCAAGGACTTGATTTGGTTTGAACTCGTTTAGTAGATGTTCTCTAAAAATCTGGATATTTAACCATTTATTTTGATTAGAATTATACCTAGTAATAAGGCTATTTGTGTCATATATGTCCTTGATACCAATGAATTCATGCCAATATATTAGATGCAAACGTTAGTAAAGCCAGCAGTAAAGGTTTAAATCCACAATTTTGTTTAAATAATAAAAATGACATAACAAGGTAGACGGAAATAAACCCAACTACCTGTCCCAAACCGTTTTTGGCTGTAATAGCCTTCTTCAGTGACATGAGTTCAAAGGTCATCTGGCTCAGTCTTTCAGTTCACACGCTCATACAGTGTCCTCAGGGCTCGAGGAAGCTGTAAAAAATGCTTGAGAAATGGTTCTAGTGAAGCTTTTCAACTTTATGGTGCCAATACAAGTCACAAGGTTAGTAAAGTATGCAATTTGAAGAAAAAGCGTTTTTAACAGGTGCTTGCATGTTTAAAGCTGGAATTTAGTGCATTTAAAAGAAAAAAGAAACCGTTAAATAGTCGTTACAGTACGTGTGTTCCCCAGCATAAAACATCACCCCTATCAATGTAACCTCATTAAACATGCTCTAAATAAATAACTACATAGCTTTTATCTAACAATAAGGGTAATAAGCACACTTAATGGAGTGCAATCAACTGCTGTTAATACAAAGGAATCTTCCTAGCTGCATTTATATGACACACAGCCCCCATCTCCCTTTCAAATGAAGTAGTTGTCTACTTAATGTTAATACTGTATTTTTCTACTGAAAGCATGTTACTAAGCCATACAAAGGGATGTGCATTATCTATAAAAAAAAAAAGTCCTGTTAAAACATACTATGTTTTCCTGCAAGGGCTAAGTCACTCTCAACAAGTTTTAACATTAGAAAGTTTTAGATGCTTGAGTAACTCTATGTAAGAAACATTACTAAAATAGAAACTGAAAGAGAGAAATGAGTAGAAAGAGGAAAGGAAAGAAGAACAAATAATAAAGCACACATATGAGGAAGAAGAACAAAGGAAAACAAAAAATATGCTAATATATATATATATATATATATATATATATATATATATATATATAGGTATATATATATATATATATATATATATATATATATATATATATATATATTAAAGTGTAACAAAGATTTTTACCTTGTACTGTATTTGCTGGTTTCTTATGTTTTAAAAGAAAAAATTCCATTGCAGGCAATAAAGTGAAAGATGAGTTAACTTACTTCCCTTTAACTTTCTTAGTAGTTTTATCACTTGTTATTGTTCTTCCATTAGTAGTTTGTCTTTATATAGTTGGTAAAGAGAGGTCCATGTCCTCTAGTTTATCTAATAGATTGTTTCTTCTGATAAAATCTGCAGCTTCTTCTAGATTGTTGAAGATTTTCTGTCCGTTTGGTAAGGTAATCCTTATTCTAGCTGGAAAAAGGATCTGAGCTTTTATGTTAGATTTTTTTAAGGTCTTTGATTAGAGGAATGCATGCTTTCCTTTCAGTTATAGTGGTAGATGCATAATCATTGTCAAATCTAATGTTCCTTCCATTGTCCTAGATGAGATTCTCTGCCCATGCAGCTCTCAGAACTAAATCTTTATTCTGAGTAGATAAAAATTCGACAATAATAGATCTCACTGAGGATGGATTTTTTGAAAAAGATGGATTAGATAGAGACCGGTGAGCTTTCTTGATTCTGAATGACAGGGGCTCAGGAAGGTTTAATGCCTTAGGTAACCAGTTGTTCAAAAAAAGAATCATGTTGTTACCTTCAGTCTTTTCAGGGACCCCATAAATTCTAATGTTGCTTCTTCTTGATCTTGATTCCAGGTCCTCTATTTTTTCTGCTAAGGAATTCTTTTGCTTTATAAGAAATTTAATTTGAGTATCATTCTCCATTTGTCTTCCATCTAATTCGTTGACAGATTCCTCTATACTGGCAATTTGGTCTGAATGTTTTGTGATTATTTCTTTCAAATCTTCAATTTGTTTCCTGCTTTCTTTCTTCATGTTTTCCATTATGTGTTCCAAGTTGGCCATTTTTGTTGAGAGGTCTTGAATACTACTAATTAGAGTTTGGAGTTCTTTTTTCATGAGAGAATCTTGAACTGAAGATTTTGAGTGGCTCACAGCTTCAGCAATCTGTATACAGCTTCAGAAGTTCTGACAGTAAAATGTGAGGAAAATTCAATAAAAGTTTGATTTTTTTCCCAGTAGATAATCCACAACAGTATAAGGAATAGTTATGATGTAAAATCTTCAAAGTTGTTTAAATAAAATTATAGAAATCCTGTCAGAAACATTACTTTACAGGCAGAGCAACAAGAAAGTGCTATCTTACTCTGGCATCTTGGCCATGCCCCCGAAAAAGAGGTATTTCTAATCCATACCTCTTATATAATTATTGCTTGAGAGTGAGGCTGTGAATCTAAATTCATTATTTTAAGGTTTACATATCCAGATGTAAAAATATTAAGATTATTACGAGAATAATTTTGCGATTCAATAGGTACCCTATATCAGATTGCTTGTTTTATTCTTTTTAATTCATTGCAGCTAACATAGTCAATTATCTGATTAGGACATATATTAAATCATTAACTTATTAGATATTATACTTTACAACTACTAACATAATGTTTATTTGATATCATATATTAATCCTTCCTGAATCTTTTATTACTTGAGTTTATCTAGTTTCCAGTTACAGCTATATTGGAGCTATTACATTTCAGCTGAGCTATATAGGTTAATTATAGCTGCTTTGATGTCAGTAAACATAGCTTTTAACTTTTTTATTAAAATTACTGGTAAAAAGAGGGAACCCCACAGTTTATATTCTAATACAACCACTAACATGTTGATGGTTCTAACAACTGATAAAATCTTATTTTATAACTCTTCTCATTTGGGGTGGAATGGGGATATGCCTAGGGGGTTAGGTAGAGAAGTTTGGTGTTGCATACATAATAGTTATCACATACTTAAAAATACATTACAGTTTATCTTGACTTGTTCTAATTCTAATTTATTAAAATCAAGTCTCAAGGAAATTACATATTTTTTAAAACATGAGTACATCAAAATACATAATCCCCTTACTAAATATACTAGTTAATTCACAATTCTTATTTCATATCTGTTATTTAACACTTATTGTATTATTCCCTATTAAGGAGTAAATGTGGGACATGCAGTAATGGAACATTAATGGATTACAACAGATTAGGAAAAGCAAGCTATTTTTGCACCTCCTATATAAAACAGAAGCTTCAATCCCCTTTATTCAGGAATCTCATATGATAAATAATCATTGAGACTTGGTTAAATTAATTGATTAAGTGTACTACTGCTGTTGGTAACAAACACAACAGTTTGTGGGTAGCTGTAATGGTTAAAATACATGTAAAGATTACATTCTATCCAATGGGGTTGATTCAGTTGGAAGATGGTGTTATTTAATTTGTAAAAGTAATAATCTTCACAAGTCCATCTTTCTATTACTGCATCTTAAGCACAGGTTCATAATAAAAATATATAACCTACTAAATAAGTTCCCAAATCATTATTACGTAATAGTCAGAGACTGGAAATGCATTATAGATACAACAATTGATACAGCAATTGCAGTGCAAGATCATACGATAAAAATGCCTCACTAGCTATAATAGATTTAATCATGAATTTTGATTTATCTGATACTTTTTAACCCTTTCCTCATGTAATGCAGCATCAAAATATATTTATTATTCACAGTGTCATAAATTTTTTTTCCACTGTTATTTCCATGACACTAAAATTGACTTTAACATAGATCCATGGATCATTCCAGGATTAAATTAAGTATAGACAAAGTCTTCCTGGCAATATCCAAGACATTCAACTTATAGCTGGATACTAAACCACAACAAATTACAAAAAGTGGGTGCTAAAATAGAAATCAATATTATAGCAAATGACTTGTATTTAAATTTAGCAAATACTGAAATAGAAGTAGACATTCTGTTGGCAGCCCTTAAGGAACAGTTATGGGGACTTTCATAAATAAAGCATCACTTCATATTAAATTAAGCAAACAGAAATTTATTTTAAACACATGCTTTCTGACCTATAAAATAATTATGAGATAGAATAAATTAAAAAGTGACAAAGGGAACTAAATCTCTTTCAACTAACTCAACTATCCTTGTATGAAACTAGATATCTAGCAAAAATATTCAGAATGAGCACAAACCTCTTCTAAAGTTTTCTGAATGCATTCTTATAATATAAGTGCCTGGTGTTGCCTTCATGCTTACCCTAGAATCTCTGCTTTTCTCTTTTCCTAGTTGAACTCTACAGTTCCCTACAAAACGGTGTCTACAGGACAGAGTAGGTTGCACACACAAAAAGCATTTGTTAATCTTTCACTTACAGTGCTGTGTAATTAAGCAGGTTACCATATTGGTCAGCCATAGGGCTCTTTTTTCTACTTGAGTGGTTGCCTCCTTCCCCTGTAACTTAAGTAAATTGACTCTTACATTAAGACCTATAATACTTACCTTATAGCTTTAGGACACCTTAGGAAACCTTGTAAACTGCAATAGCCCCACTACGTTTGCCCTCGCTATGCTCGGGCTCTCTTTGCTCCCCTCCCTGCCTCCAATTCCTCTCACCCCCAGTACCTCTAAATGTATAGTACTATAGCCACTCCCCCACTTTCTAGATCCTATCTGCTTTCATCTGGGATAATTCCACCCACCCCCATTCTTCTACCTACATTTTAATAGCACCTATTAGCTTCCATCTAGCATTCTCCCATCCCCCTTCCAGTACCTTTACCTAACCAATCTATCTTCTGGTGTTGCATCACCAGGTAAAACAGTTCCTTAACTCACTAGCTGAATCACAGATAAGGATATACTCCTCTTTACTACCCCTCTTGTTCGCACCATACCTCCTTACCTTGTATGAAAACCAGTTTCTCATGGGATTTCAGGTCCCAAAAGGCCATACTATCACCCCAGCTGTAAATCCTTCCACCTTCAACCATACTTACAGTACCAGATCCTATCCAACATCTTGTTCAGTCTATCAACAGCTCAACCCCAGGCACATTAGCTCTAGATCCAAACACTACCACAAACTAATAAACAAATTCCTGAAGTTCATCACCAAGTATAGACTCAACCTAATACTTGGTAGTGATATTCACCCCAACCCTGGCCCACTCACTTCAGATACACATACCCCCTCTACTTGCAATCTAAGCTACAAACCTACAATTAATAGGCTAACTAACTCTCTCCTAGTCTGTCATCTCAATATTAGAAGCATTAATAACAAGGTGCATGAATTGCATGTACTTCTGGATGTCCACTCCCCTGAGATTTTCTGTTTATCTGAAACCTGGTTAAAACCTGGTTAAAACCTAACACTAAAGACAACGAAGTGTTACCACCTGGGTACAACATACACAGGCTGGATCGTGCTTCAAGGAAGGGGGGTGGGGTAGCTGTACTCTATAAATCTGAGTTGAATGTCACCATAGATGCAACACAACCACCTCAGATTAATAACTTGGAGATTCTTGCCATCAAATTGCAACTTAATAAAAATAAATACATTAATATCATCTGTATGTACATTCCCCCAGGTAACAATATAACTACATTTGAAGATATCCTGCACTGGCTATCATGTCACTTCCCCCAAGCAACCCTACTACTTGGAGACTTTAACATAGACTGGGGCACCTGTTCCTCAGAATCCCCAACCACCCATATTAACCTGCATGCATTTACACAAATTATATCCACATCTACCAGGATAGGTAAACCCAACCAAAAAGAAAGTATACTTGACTGGGTACTCATAAATAGTCACCCCCAATTGTACACCTCTGGTACCCTCCTTGATGGCCTGAGCGATCAACTTCTCACATATGTAATTAAGCACAAAACCATTAATTCCCAACAACCCTTACTCAGAAGGGTTAGAAACAATAAAAACTTTGACCCTGCCAAATTCCAACAAGAATTAAACTCATGTAATTGGTCATGTAATTGGTCTATTCGAAAACACCTCCCCTTAGAGGAAGCAGTAGCATACTTTAACAACAAATTCCTTGAGATCCTTGATTTACATGCACCTGTTTGTTCAAAGAGAATCAAGGCAAAAACTGTGCCATGGCTTTCTAAAGAGTCTAAACTCAAAATCACCCCCTCAAACAACATTTGTCACTTAACTGGCTCTGTCAATGTATCAAGCCTGGTTAACTCTCTCTAGAATGTGTAAAAATCTGTTAACCAGTTTACTGTGTAATTTAATTTAATCCTGACTTGCACTCAGGATTAACTGTAACCTGTGGAACTTGTTTAACTTGCTTACTTATGTAATCTCTGTAAATAGTCTGTTTGTAATATGTAATGCTGGTATTATGTAATGATGTATCTGCTTACCCTTGGAGCTTTTCTCCCCGGGCCTCAGCTGAAAATGGACATGCATCCAGTCAGACTATCCTGGTCAACAAATGTAAAATAAAAATAAAATAAAAAAATAAAAATAAAAAGGTTCATAATAATCAGAAACCATCTTGCCATAATAAAAGAAAGAGATGGTATAGGCAAATATAATGCATAATATATAATACACATAATTTCATAACAACCTTTATAGAACTATATTAACAACTGTATAGCATATATAATATCAACAAAGATGAAAATAATGCCTCAAATTACTTAAATCAATTAAAATTGACAAATCTTACCCAACAACAAGAAAAACTGCTAAAATCTCCATTTACAATCCAGGAAATTTCAAAAACAATAAAAAATAATAAAAAAGTACTGGCCTAGATGGGTTTTGTAAAGAATTTTACAAATGTTTCCTCTCATAAAGTTTGCATAGATGGCATATACAACTGATACCAGAATAGTTATAAGACACTGTTAATACCCCAAAAGGTTCAAATCCCAAAGATCCCTTAAGTTAGAGACCAATAGCTCAAGTCAACCTCGTCACAAAAATCTATGTGTCCCTATTGTATTACAGATTTAAAACTATTCTACCTGTGGTCATTTCCCTACATCAATCTGAATCTCAAAAAAGAGAAATAGGGGATTACAAATTAACATTAGAATCTCTACACATTTTAAACACAAAAAAAAAAAATAAGACTTGTGCACTTGCCATTGATGCTTTAAAAGTGTTTGACTGCATGGACCTGAAGTTCTTATTTAGAGTTATGCATCACTTTGACATCCCCGTCTTTTCTTAAAGCCACTCCAAATGCTTTTGTACAACTCTACATAAACAAAATATCATCAGGACTCATTCTCATAAAAAAATTGTGCCAGATAGAACTGCCCATTCTCTCTATGTGTTTTTAATACAGATCCACTATTTGTGTCACTTTTGCAAAATATGCACTATAATATAACAATATTATCTAGCATATCAGTTCCAATAACTGTTTTTGCAGATGATATTAATATCTATCTATCCCTTTCTAACAAACATTGTAAACACCATAAGTTCCTACTTAACACTTTCAATTTATAAACTCAATTTAAATAAAAATATACTTTTTTCTATTAAATGGAAACCAAGTAGTTTTCCATTCCATAGTGAGATATAATTCTCTACTTCCTTCAAATATCTAGGATTACTATTTAATGAAGACCTATAATTACAATTTCAAAACAATATAGCAAAATTATGGACTACTATAAATGTGATATTATGAGATGAAGTATCTAAATGTATCCTTTTTATCAAGAGTTACCATAATAAACATGTATATTACGCTAAATCATTTTTCTTCCTAACTTCTTCTTTTCAACAAGTACCAAACAAACTTTTTAAGAATATTAGATCAACACTAAATAAGTTCATCTGGGCACTTATGTCAACTCATATGGCATGTTAATACATTTCCTGAATGTATTAAATATAAAACTAATGGAATTTAATTTTGTAGGTTTTGATATATTATATTGTATATGGAGACATATGGCATATCATAACTTAGTAAATTGATTGCTTAGTGGAGAGTTAACCGAAGTATGACTTTCATTTAATAATATGGTTAAATGTAAGAACTTCCAGTTTGTAGTGTAATTGAGGTCTACCCAATTTATAAAGGTTATAATTATGGAAGCCTTGATATATGTTTCTATATCAGGAAATTTAATTCCTCCTTGTTCCCAAGGTCTAACATGATGAGTAAAAGCTATTCTTTTTTTATTTGGAAACCATAACAATTTTAATAAAAGAGTTTATGTTTTTTAATAAATTTTCCGCTTTGAATCATATATATGGCTAGTGAGATATATAATATTTTCTCTAAAAGTATCATTTTTATTAGTTGTAATCTGTCCTCAAAGGTTATAAACATTGTATTCTACATTTCTGTATGGATTTCAATTATTTTTATAATGTTATTATAATTCATGTTTATTGTTTCTTCAATATCGGTGCATAAAATAATGCCTACATAATCAAAATTAGATACTTGGTTGCCATTTATGTGATTTTTGCCAGCTTGTATTTTTCTTTTTATTTTAAAATAAAGAATTTTGATTTTTGTTTACTAAAGTGCAAACCAGAGATTGAATGAAACTTCATTATTAATAGATCTAACCCATTTAGAGTTGTTTTAGAATTAGAAAAAGTGAGTAATATGTCATCCGTAAATAACATTATCTTAGAGATACACTGACTATATATTTCTACACCATTTATGTTTGGATTATCCCTTAATAACATGGCAAAAATTTCAATAGCTATCACAAAAATAATTGGGGATGCGAAACAGTCTTGTTTGGTGCCCTTAGTTATAAGAATGGACTCCGAAGTAAATGGGCCTATTTTTATATAGGCTAGATTGTTTTTATATATATTATTTAAAAGTGAAATGAAGCAAGGAGGAAAACCAAATAAAGTTAATACTTTAAATAAATAATTCCAATTTAATAAGTCAAATGCTTTTTCTATATCTAAACCAATTATTAAAGCCTCGATCTTGATGTTCTCTAATTAATATTTCAGTGAGGGTTAGTTCTCTTTTAATATTATCATATATGTGCCTATTATTTATAAAACCTGTTTGATCTTCATCTATTATCTGTGATAGTGGAATTTTTAATTCTATTAACTAGTATGGACATAAATAGTTTGTAATCATTATTTAACAGGGATATTGGTCTATAAGAGCTACAATGCTTGTAATCTTTATTTTCTTTTATAATTGGAGTAATTAGAATATTTCCAGGAAGGTGGTATGATACCCTTTGTCTGACTTCAATTAGTGTTTTGTGAAAAAAAGAGGTAATAAAAGGGGAAAAAAAGCTTATACATTTCTATAATGATACCATCAATTCCCGGTGCTTTGTTATACTTATATGTATATATATATATATATATATATATATATATATATATATATATATATATATATATATATATATATATAGATGGTTTATAGTGACTACATTTACTTCTATTAGTGCTTCCCATACATCTAGATGCTATTTACTTCATAGGGGGACCAAAATATTCACTGTGTGCTTGGGAAGTACATCTGCTAAAAAATTCCCCTTACTTCCTTTCAGAACAGTGAAAGAGGCCTCAGCCTGAACTACTAAGCAGTGAGTTAGCAAAAGAACAGGAGCTCATGGGCCCTCATTGGGTATGTAAAAAGCTTCACCTGCTTGCTAGAAATAGAATCTTTTGATTTTGAGTGAAAAGGAAAGAAAAAAAAAGTTGAAAATGAAGTAAATGAAGCTAAATAAAGTAAAAAGCCCTTTATTTACAGTTATCAGTTCTTAAAGCATGAAAACAGTATAATAATCACTTCTATTTTCTTGGAAACCTATTTTAAGCAGCAAAACTAAATTAATGTTTAAACTGCAGGTCAGTAGTTTGGTGTGTAGGAATATTTTCCTTTCCCCTTTCTAGCATTCCGATTACATATAATAGATGGATTTCTATGTGTATGATTACCATATTTTAAATTTTCTAAAGGGATCAAACAATAAACTAGATATTTCAGGAAAATGACAAGTTAAAGGCATTGAGAACTAATATTATGCTAATCATTGTGATAGATGTTGCTTCTTATGGCCGTACTTGGTTCAATATAAAGGAACCTTTACTAACATAAAACACACACACATTCATTTTAAACTGTTTAAATAAAACTTTGTTGTTTGGTTATAAATCTTGCAGAGTTATTGTTATTTATATCAGATAGCATGGATATAAACATTATTGAGAATGTTTTTTTCAGTATTTAGTGGTTAATACTAAATATTTACATGTTATTTAGAAATGTTAAATGTTAAATACCTGTTTCCTATAGTAATAGGATGAATGCATCTGTCCATCATGTTGCTAATAATAGGTTTGGACCTGGATATTTATTATATTTGAAGGTCAGATCAAGTAAATTAAATGCAATAGATTATGACATAATAATTAATAGATAAATAATTTAGAAGTTGATACTTTGAGAGAATTGATGTTATTAGCTGCTGTGGGTGCTGTCTTTTGTTTTTTCTTTGTAACATCCAACTAAGTATTCTTTTCTGGGGATCTTTTTAAGAAAGGAGTAGAGCAGTCCATTTCTTCCTGTATAGTTATGTTGTTTTTCTGGATGAAAAGGGAAGCTAATTCTATGTTGTTAACAGTTCTCACTTCATTAGCCAGAGAGATTTTAATTTTTGCTGGATAGGTTAGTTGTGCTTTAATGTTATTCTGCTTTAGTAGTTTTATAAGTGGCCAGCATTTCTTCCTCAAAATCAATCACTCTGGTGGAATAGTCACTGTGAAATCTAAACTGGCTGTGCTTGTACTTCAAGAGACTTTTTCTGCAGGCAGTTCTTTTTTTCACTAAATATTTTTTTTATTATTTCAAATAAGATGTCTTAAACATTACATGAAATAAAGATAAATAACATATTTACAATTCTAAAACATTACTAACTTCAAACCATTATATAACTATTTACATTGGTGTCTATGCAAATAACATTGAAATTCTATATTATATAAAGTTAGAAACATAAGATGATATATCTTCTTCGATATTTTCAAGTATTTCCAGTACTTTCATCCAAGAGTAATAGTAAGAAGTAGATCTTTTAGTTCTGTTCTTCACTGTTAATATTTCCATGTGAGCAACTGTTGTTGTTAAAGTCTCAAATTCCTTGAACGTGAGCTAAGCCTCATTTTTCCAGTGTATAGTTATGATTTTACGTGAAATTGCCAATAGTGACCATAGGATTTTAGTGTCTTTTTTTGGTACACAGTTTGGAATAGGAGAGTTGAATAAAATTAAAGACTTTGTTAATTGAAAATTATCATTATAAACAGTCTGCAAAAAATAATTCATGGATTTCCAGTACATATTGAGACATATACATTCATAAAAAACATGCTGCCAATCTGCTTTTATCTTGGTATGGCATCTCCAACATTGATCTTCAATAGAATACATTTTGGCTAACCTATGTGGTGTATAGAAACTTCTGTGTAGATATCTCCAAGTGAATAATTGCCAGTATTTTGATAATGTAGAAAATTTGGAAGATTTTAGAATATTACTTTTTCTTCTTCAACTGGAGGATGGTTGTTTATTAAAGTATAATAATCCCAGTATGATTTTTCATGATAGTTTTTGTTTTTTAACAATTTTATAGATATTAGACAAATAACCTGTACCCTGATAAGGCTGTTTTGTGATAAGAATAAGGTATTCAATGAGTTTTGGGGCTTCATGTCTAACTGAAGGTTGCATTTGTTCTATTTTATTTATAAGAAAATGCCTTAGATTTTGTAAAACAGCCAATTGTCTTTATTTATATTATAATTATAAATTATCTGTTCCTTTGTTAGAATTTTCCCTTTCTCTATAAGTTGATGCCAAAGAGTAATGTTTCTTCTTTAAGTATATTTATTTTAGATATTTGGAATGTATCTAGAATATTTGGTGTAAAAGCTATAGGGAAAATAAGAAAAATCCAAGAATTAATATTTGGTATTTTGTTTATATATGTTCTGAACACTGAAAGTGTAGAGCTTACATAGTTTGATGGCAATTTATTAATATTATTCCTTTTCCTAAAAATAATCTTTTAACATCCATATAAGGGGTGATGGTATTACTGTTAAGTTGTCTTGTATATGATTATAATTGATTTCTATGTAAATCTGCTCATGGGCTTGTTTCCATATAGGTGTGTATGAATTATTTAACCATAGTGTTATGTTTTTAATAACAGATGAGGTAATATATAAATCAATATCCGTAAATTAATTCCACCATCTTCCCAATCTGGCAAATGTTTATTTAAGGCTATACGGGTTTATTTGGAAACCATAGAAAATTTAAAATTAGTTTATTGTATCTTTGAATAATATATTTGGGAGGTGGCAATGAAAAATTTTGTATTAAGTATAAAATTTTGGGAAATATGATTATTTTAATAAGATATAATCTGTCTGCTGTTGAAAAGATATATTTATTCCAGTAACCAATTGTTTGTTCTATTTTGTCTAGTATTTTATTATAGTTAAATATTAGAGAATCTGTTAATTCATTGAGTAGATTTATTCCCAGATATAATAATTCACTTTCTGTTACTATATATTTGGAAAATCTTTTGTTTATATTATTTTTTTTACAATTACAGGGCATAATTTTAGTTTTGTTTTCATTAAATTTTAAGCCTGAAATATTTTGAAATTTATTCATGGAGTTAAATAGAGCATTCAAAGACTCATTTGCATCTGAGAGAGTTAATAGTATGTCATCAGCAAAGAGTTGGATTTTAAGGTTTAACATTTTATTAATACAAATGCCCTTTATGTTATTGTTTGATCTGATTTGATTTGCAAAGGGTTCTATGAGTAATGCAAATAACAATGGTGATAAAGGGCAACCTTGTTTAGTTCCCTTTTTATTGTTATAGGGCCTGATCTATATGATCCCAGTTTAACATATGCAGTAGATTTTTCATATAGTATTTGGATAAGATTATTAAAATTAGAAGGAAAGTTATATTCTTTTAAAACTAGTGAAAGAAAGTTCCAGTTAACCGAATCAAAAGCTTTATTAATATCTAATGAGATTACATTTAAATTTAGGACTTTATGTTTGCTATAATCTATTAATGTTAGTATTCTTTTAATATTATCTGAAGTATTTCTTCCTTTAATAAAACCTGTTTGATCTTTGTGAATTAAGAAAGGAAGAAAGTGTTTGATCCTATCTAAGTATATAGCCATAAACATCTTGTAGTCTATATTGAGTAATGATATTGGCCTATATGAGGAACACTGTTTCTCATCTTTATCTGGTTTGATAATTGGGGATATCAATGAATATTTCCAAGAGGGTGGTATATTCAAATCTTTATTGGCTATATCATATACTTTAAATAATAAAGATATGGCTTGATTGGGTATTAATTTATACATTTCTGGTAGCATATTGTCTGGGCCAGGTGCTTTATTTGTCTTGAGCTTTTTAATTTGTGATTTTAATTCTGTCATATTGATTGGTTTGTTTATAATGTCTATTTGTTCTTGTGTAAATTTAATATGAATATTGTTTTCTAAGTATTTTTTTATCCTTAGTAGGTGTATCTTGAGTATTTATGGAATTATCAATGTTAAATTGGAGTCTGAATGCTTCTAAAATATCATTTAGTTCCGTAACTCTTTTGTTAGTATTGGGAATAAATATTTCTTTTATTTGCTTAGATTTAATTATTTTTTTGTTCTATTAGTTAAGTATCTCAGGTGTGCTGAATTGGTAGAGTATGAGTTTATTTTTATCTTTCTAAGTTAATCATAATCTTATGGTGTAGCAATTCTGTATACTTCTTATTGATTTGTGTAAGTTCTTGAACTTGAGTAGCATTACCCTTTTGTATTTCCAGTTTCAATTTATCTGCTTTGTTTTGTAAGTCTAGCATATCTTTATTCCATAACTTCCTTTTATTTATGTACCAGGATAATATCTTCCCATATGTAACTGCTTTTAATGAATCCCAGACATATATTTCTGAAATATCTTCTGTGTAATTTATTTCTAGAAAGTTTTTGATTGTTTCTTCATAAAATTCTTTCAAATCTCTCAATTTTGTGATATAGGAAGGTATCCTAGTAATGGGATTTGAATAAAACGGTGTAAGCTCTATCTCAAAGACTATGGCATTATGATCAGATAAAGGACAATTTATGATTTTGACTTTGTCAATTTTTGTTATTAGGTCATTGGCAACATATATTCTATCAATTCTAGAGTTAGTTTTATATCTATGAGAAGAAAATGTGAAGATTAGTGAGTCTGGTTCTGCAAATTCATTTATATCTTTTAAATACAATGTATCTATAAATTTTGATAGTGCTTTAGAGATGGGTTGTTTTCTTCTTTTGGATTTAGAATCTGTATCTTTTTCATTCATTATACAGTTGAAGTCTCCTGCCAATATCAGGCTACCCTTAGTTAAATGAATTATCTCTTCAAAATGCTGTTTAACTGTTTTTAATCCTAGTCCTGGGATCCAATATAGATTTACTAACGTATAGATTCTCCTATTTAACTCTATTGAAACTAGACAAAACATACCTGATGTATCTTGATGAGTAGTAATTATTTTAGGTGTTATAGTTGAGTTGCAAAGTAGTATAGCTACTCCTCTTTTTTTGTTTTGTATTGAGAGTTTATTAGTACTGTGTAATTATTAATATTTAAGTTGTTTATATCTCTATCTAATAAGTGTGTCTCTTGTAAAAAGACTATTTGTGGTTTATGTAAGTTTATGTACTTGAATAGGCTTCTCCTTTTATTACTATTATTTAGACCATTAACATTTATGGATAAACATTTCATTTCCTAGTTTTGAGTTTGTTTTATGTGTGAGTTTATGTAAATATTGTTTATTCTTAGTTCCATCTTGGATACAGAATTCAAAAGTTTTTCTTGTATGATTTTGCATGTTTCTGAGTGACACCAAAGTGATAGAATAAAAAAAAACAAAGAACTTCCAAACTTGTAATTCTTAACCTTAAAAACCATTCCCTATTGCTATGAGGTAATATACCTCTTTGTTTGGTTAGTGAATCTAACCAAACAAACTTTCTACCCTCACAAATAATATTTGGATCAGTTTCTCTTATCCTCTTAGTTTTAAATAAAGATAATTGAATAATATATTAAGATAATCTAATCAGCTAAAATATATACATATATTCTTTACTCATCTTATTGTAATTCAATAATACTTACTTCTAAGCAGGTTTCCAAAAGGTACAAATATTTAGATTAAGGTAGTATCATTTCAAAATAATTTAGGGTATTAATAAACATCATGTTAAAATCTATAACTGTATATTTCATACATCTGTTGAAAACTATTTACTGACATTACTGTATAATACAGTACCATTGTTGTGCAATTGTTTTAGACTACTCAAGTCCGAAACCAGTGTCTAAATTAATATTTGCAAAGTCATATTGGAATAAAAACATGAATAGTTCTGAAACCACATCATATTTCATGTTTAACATAAACTGAAATGCGATACAATGTATAAGTATATTAATATTTCTTTAGTAGACATTAAATATGTTCCTCTGATTGCATTTTCAGCTTTTCAAAGACAATTCCCATGGCTGGAGAGAACAAGATCACAATTTAGACAGCTCCCTTATCCAAGAGACCACTCATAATGTTGTTACCTGATTGAGTGTCTTGTTGCCAACACTTCCATCAACCCTCAGAGGGACCCTGCACAATGAAAACTGACACAGTACAGAGGTAAAACTGCAGCACTTGACCACACCCTCAAAGCAAACATCTATGTATATCACACATCAACTCCCACAGCTTAGACTGACACCCAAACAGTGAGTCTATCTGCTGACAACAAGTGCTGGAGATACAATCCTGACCTACTCAACACCAGTAATTCAATCCTACGACTGAACAAAAGTATACTGGAGAACACATCAAAGCAATGGAAGCTGCCAAGATTCAAACCATCATGTACGAAAATATTACAGGCCAAAATTCCCAACCCATTTTGCAGCAAATAGACAAAACATATTCAAACCATGGGGTAACACCTTTACCACGTCAAAAAGGTGTCCAAGAAGCTTGTTTTTCCTCCAACATTGGAGGACAGCCACGATGATCCATGCACTGCAAGAGTACCATTTTATCCTGGCAATTGCTTCACGACTGTATATAGAAACATTTAATCCAAATCATTAACTGGCACCACAACAATATTTCTCAGAAAAGCTGTTTTACAGCCAATGACCAGACAGAACGCATCATTGAGAGGATACATTTATCAAATGTCAAGTGCCCCAGCCATAATACAAGTGTCTCCTCAAATCAATCCCCAACGAATCTACTGCCCACCAAACTTGCAGACCAATACTGGCATCCTTTCATGCAGTCACATTGGAACACAAAAATACAGGTCCGCTGATCAGGAACAACCAGGCTCTCAACTGCCAGACAACACACCCGTCTGCAGAAAGGTCCAAGAATCATAGTTGCATTGTCAAGCATCCTTGTCCACACTAACAGTAACATGATATACCCTCATACACTAGTATTGTGTCATTCTTGATAATGTAAAAAGCCAGGCAATATTATAAGAAGGGTGAAGCCACAGCCAGGCAACATAACAAGAAGAGCACAGCCGCAGTCACCATTCAGATGAGCAAACAGGAACAGCATGAGCCATCTAAGGATGGATAGCCCGTTGAGTACCTGCCACAATGCATGCCCATAATGCATGACAACCCAGTAACAAATTAGGGTGTGGGCTAAGCCTCTCCCCCTTCCACTCAAATCAGATCCAACACAATATGTGTGTAGAACACACATGCTTTGACAAAGCCCAAAGCCACATGGGATATAAACATTGTATAATTGACACACTGGGTCAAATCCACTGTTGTTATGTTACTCATTATAGTTGCCTATACAATCATTGCTTCCACTTTCTCCATCTAGTATACCATACCGCCATCTAAATGTTTGATTTGCCAAATGCACATCCAACCTTCTTGTTGCATCCCACCTGCCCACCCGAGGGCATACCTTGGCAGCAGGACATCAGTAGTATTCTGCAGGAGCACCAGCGTGGGAAATGGCAACCCTACCCAAAACAAACCTGTCAGTTGCTTGACATTTACTAGTTTCTTTAGAGAATTTATATGACAATAGAGATTGTATTTGCTGATGATTAATTTTTGCTCTTTAAACTCTGCTGTATAAAACATAGTAAGGGATAGCTAAAATGTGTGGAAATCTAAACTGATAGAAAGACAAGCAGATATATGTCCTTATCTATCAAGGTGCTAGAAGACATCAGTAGCCATAAACTGAAAGTGCTTCAAAAATAAATATCTGTGTATATTTATATGAACCTTTTATATTATTTATGTTTCCTTAGAAGGAATTTAGGTTTCTGTATCTTTAAATATGAACCTAGCTTATTTTCTGACTAGACGTCAATTAGAAAGAGTCAGGGGATGGAGTACACAAGTAAATGCAAGCAATAAGTAACTCAAGTTTCTAGTGATGTTTGTGGCTGTTAAATTGTCTCGAGAACCAAGCGGGAAAAGGTATGTGTTTTTCTTTTTCTTTTCCCTCCTCTTATTTGGTGACAAACTCATGTAGTGTGCATGCGAGCACTCTAGTTTACGGAGTAGTGTTCACAACTGTCAAACTTTGCATTTTAAACATGCTATGCCTTATTTCTCTACAAAAGAAAAGACAACAGGATATCTAAGCTAGTCACAAGCATCTTTCAACTCCGGATGTCTGGAGCCACAACACACATGACTTATAGCCTAAAAATATCACTTAAAACATATTTTTTCACTGGACTATATCAGTATGTGCATATGGGTCAAAGGCAGAACATCTTTTAAGATTATTTAAAGTAGTCTTATGATACATCCTAACTGAAATACTTCATTTCAAAAGCAACACATTTCTGCCCAGCATTGGCGTTTACCCAAACAGGGACACTTTTAACTTATAAAAAGTTATGCTGTCAGGGATGTAATTGATAATAAGTTATATAGCAGCCATTACTATACCTATTAAGCAATATAACCATATACTGATTAAAATATTATAAGTTAATGAAGATTTTATAAAAAGAAGAGAACAAATAAAACAACAAAACACAAAGAGAGAAAGTAAATAAATAAATAAATAAATAAACTATTTGGGAACATTATTATGCATTGATTACTCTGATTAAGAATATGAAAATAATAGATGGATAATAATGAAAAATAGAGTAATGTTTAAATTATGCTTAGTATATTGATGTGATTTGAGATAAATGTATTTACATTTATGCTAATTTTGACATTTAAAATATAATTGAAAACAGTACCTGTTTTGGTGTAACTTGAAGACAGTAAGAACTTTTCTTTTGTTGTTAGTATTATTATTTAGATTTTTACAGAATATAACATATGTAAGATTATTTGTCCTTTAGTTTTTTTCTTTTGCTCAACAGTTTTCCAATTATTTACTTCAGCATTTCTCTTGTACTTATTGTCCAGGCCATAGATTCTTCATGTGTTAGGATGTTGTTGTTGGTAAGGTATTTTATTGCTGAATCTACTGTTTCAAAGATTTTTATTCCATTTGGTAGAAAAACTTTCAGTCTTGCTGGAAATAAAAGATGGACTTTCAGTTGCTTTTTCTTCAAGGTTTTTATTGGTAGAAATTCTTTTCTTTTGAAACCACCTTTGTAGAATAATCATTGTCAAATCTTATTAATGAATCATTGTATTTGATGGGAGAATTTGCCCAAGCATTTCTTAATATAAGATCTTTATCTTGTGTAGAAAAAAGTCTCACAATTATAGATCTCGGCTTGTTCTTACCGGAGAAGAAGCATTTCCAGAAGCTGCTAGTGATCTATGTGCCCGTTCTATACCATATGAAAGAGCTTCAGGTATTTTTGTTACATCTGGTATCCAGGTGGTAAGAAAGTTTATCATATTGTCCCCTTCAGATTTTTCTGGTAGACCATATATTCTAATATTATTTCTTCTTGTTCGGTTTTCCATATCATCAAGCTTTTCTAGTAAATATGTATTCTGTTGAAGTAAGAATTCAGTTTGTTGTTCTTCTATTTGGACTCTAGAGTCAATGTCACTTAATGACTGTTCAATAAGTGATATCTGTCCTTTCTGCTGTGTAAACATTTCTTGAAGCTGTTCCAGTTGTTGTGAGCACTTTTCTTTAAAAGTATCTATTTTATTGTCCATCTTGTCGATTTTTATTGTAAGTTCCTGTATATTTGTAATGAGAGACTGCAGTTCCTTTTTGAGAGAAGAGTCTTGTGCTGCATTCCTTAGATGACTCATGCTGTAAAGCTGATATTGGTGCTGATTTTCCAGTAATTAATTTGACAGGAATTATTCAAGTTCTGACAATAAAATTTTTCTTATAGATGCTCAGAGTTATTAGAAATAAGTTAGTAATAAAAATTTCTTCAAATTAAATATTATTTTGTAAAATTCCTGTCAGGAATTGTATTGAGGTAAGAGAGCTGAAATGAAGTGCAGCTATCAGTTCAGCATCCTAGCCACGCCCCCTCTGCAGGCAGTTCTGAGCACTAGTTCTTTGTGTAAATAAGACATGAATGTTATTACAATTGATCTGGGAGGTAATGCAGGTGATGTTGGTATTGGCTTCCATATTGCTCTGTGTGCTTTTTCAGTTACATATGAGAAACCTTGCTATAAGTTTAAAATTTCTGGTATCCTAGTATTTAAAAAAGAGTTAATGTCCTCACCTTCACTTTTTTGGGGTAATCCAAAAATTCTAATATTTGTCCTTCTTTCCCTGTTTTTCAAATCATCTATTTTGTTGAATAGTCAGGTATTTTACTTGAGAAGGAATTCAGTTTGAGTTCCATCTTCTGTTAATCTCCTATCTATATCAGTTAAGGATGTCTTTATGTCAGTTATTTTTAACTGATGTTGTTGTACCATTTCTTTAAGGGCATCTGTTTGTTTTTGGCAGGTTTCTTTGAGATTTTCTAGGTTTTCTTTGAAGTTATCCATTTTTAGAGACAGTTCCTGTAAAGTGGTAGACACCGGCTGCAGTTATTCTTCAGAGAAGTTTCAGAGCATGAGTTCTTAATGCTGCTCAGTTTGTCACGGTATAAAAGTATCCAGTATAATTTGACAGGAAAATATCTATAACATTTCACAAAAGTTGCATGTTCTGAGTATTAGATTGTTATCAGTGAAATTTGATAAGTTTTGTTAAGAAAAAATGATTATTTTCCTATATTTTGTAATAGATTAAGAGAGCACTGAAAATATGCTGCTTTCGGTAGAGCATCCTGGCACTGCCCCCATCATAACTGGTGTTTTTGACCATTTATAAAGCATTTATTTAATTTTATGGCAAAAATAGTCATTCCTCTCTTTGTTGGATTTTCTAGACTGTGTGAGTCCGAATCACGTTGCAGAAGGGTGAATTAGCCAGGGACTTAGTTGTTTGTTAGCTGCTTGTTGTTTAATCTGCAATTCTGCACTTGAGAGCTGCTTTTGTTGTGCTTTAACATATTCCAGGGTCAGATATCCTGTGGTAGAAGGTGTTTACCTTGTCTCTTTGATTTGGAAAGCACTGCTAGTTGTTTTGTTGTTTAATTTGCACTTGAGAGCTGCTTTTGCTGTGCTTTTATATTAACAGATTCCCGGGTCAGATATTTTGTGGCAGAAGATGCGTCAGTTTACAAGCACTTTTTTCTTCTACAAATCAGGCAAGTTGTAAGGCTCTTTGCTTGCTTACAGGGAACTTTTCAATGCTTTAACACGGATGTTATTACAATTGATCTGAGAGGTAATGCAGGTGATGCTGGTATTGGCTTCCATATTGCTCTGTGTGCTTTTTCAGTTACATATGAGAAACCTTGCTGTAAGTTTAAAATTTCTGGTATCCAAGTATTTAAAAAAAGAGACAATGTCCTCACCTTCACTTTTTTGGGGTAATCCAAAAATTATAATATTTGTCCTTCTTTCCCTGTTTTTCAAATCATCTATTTTGTTGAATAGTCAGGTATTTTACTTGAGAATGGGCTCTCTGAGTTGGGAAGCACTGAGAGAAGCTCAAAGCATGGCTATTTATTGGTTAAAATGAGAGTAGTTGGTTTTCAAGCTTGTTTTTCACTGCATGCAGCTTTGCACTGAGCTGCACTGGTTAGCAATGCCCTGTACAGTAGCAAACACCTAGACAGTAACATTTACCTTTAAAGTTAGGATTAAATCTGAAACCTGTTAATAATTTGGCACTGTGCAGAAATAAGCTTAGAGCAGCTAACTTGTACATCAAATAGCACTACCATATCCTAGCATTACATAACATCTTGCCCTTAAATCCAGAAACTACCTTGGGAGACTCCTGTTAAAACCCAATCCTTAATCCTAAACAGCCAACCCTATTACAGTACTTGATAACATAGATATTCAATTTCCAAATCGCTTTGTAGTCAGCTTAGTAGATAAGGGCATGCTAAGGCAATGTAGCAGTTTGTCTATGACCTCATACAAGCAGTTAATCATTAAAGAAAATAACACATTATGTGAGAGATGTAAGTACATAACTTCCTTGGAGGCAAAAATCACATATACAAACCATTCATTACACACAGAGATTGTCTTATACTGAGGCACATAAAAGAAACCTTCTTAAATTACAGAGACCCCCAAAGTCACTTAATGGAAACTCCACTCCTCAGCAATAACTAAACCACACACCAAAAACAACCCCAGATATCTCACATAAGCCTACACCTAATGCCCCCCTCAAATTAAGCCCATCAGGCAAGCATACGCTTTACTTAATACTGTTGTCACTAAGTGACACACAGGTGCCATACTCATTAGTAAGGAAAAGACAACAGTTAGTTGCCTATTTGCAGCCATGATCTGCAGTATCTTGGATACACTCCACTCAAGTTACTGCACCCCGGTACCAATATGATTCTATCATAGTCCATGTGGGTGTAAATGACATGAGACATACCTCATTAGACTATGTGAAAAGAGACACAGTGGATCTCTTGGAATATGTGTGACAGGTAGGTATGAGCCTTGCATTGAGCAACATTCTACCTTCAGCAAGGACAATGCCACAGTATGAAGATAAAATGATTGATTTTAATTATGGACTACTGGTGTCATTCCTGGGGGGGGGGGGTGGGCAATATCTATCAGCATGGGAGAACATGGTCAAAAGACCATGTTGCTTTGCCAATAATTGGTTACACCCATCCCCTCTGGGCATGTGGATATTCGCTTAAAATTTATCCACCCCCTTAGAGCCTTTCGTAGGCAATGCCAAAAACAAAAAACAACCAACACAGTGAAAAAGTCTATAAGCAACCATAAGGTATTACTGCTCAATGCTCAGAGCCTAAACGGAAATCTGCACACTCTTCAAGCCTTCCTCACTCTGGAGAATGTAGACATCTGTGTCATGATGTAGACTTGGTTTAAAGTTGTAGAAAGTACTCTGGAAGTGCAAGGCTACAGTGCCTTCCATGAATTTAGGAAATAACACTGGGGCCAGAGTTGGAGGTGTTTTGAAATGCGTTAACAGCAAATATATCTACGGATTAACAAGATGGTACCATGGAGCTCATCCACATGCAAATCACAGTAGGTAAGGTCCTTCACCATATCATGGCTAGATACAGGTCACCATCTATGTCCCTAGAGTCTCACAGTTCCTACTTAAACCTACTAGAGGCACTCACCATACTACCAAACATCCTATTCATGGATGGTTTTAACTACCCCTCTATAGACTGGGAAAATGATACTGCCTCAAATTCAGAAGCACAACATTTCCTGGACATTATTAACACAAATACCCTGAAAGAGATAGTGCATGTTCCAACCAGAGGATCAAACATACCAGATATGGTAGTCAACAACATGGGACAGTGTTGCACTCCCCCCCCCCCCCCGTGTCATGTTCTCTCTAGTGAGGTGGGATCGTAAAGCTATCTTATTTGAAGTAAAAATCAATAGTTAGGAATTATTCAAAGGCAAACTACATCCTATAAAGTGAGAGTTTTTTTTAATTCAAGGCTTCTTCCAGTCCTGAGACCACAGCTAACTATGTAATTATTCATAGAGTCACTATACAAATATATGAATGGCTGCATGGAAACTGACAAACCTACGACAAATAAGCCCAACACAAACACTGAAAACATACTGCACTGGTGAAATCCTCACTTAGAGTATATAATTAAAGAAAAAAACTCACAACTATCAAGAAAAACAATTCCCTTAAAGACAATGATCTCTTATGCAACTAAACAAGAAACTAAGAGGTCTAATTAAGTCCAACAAGGCCAACTATGAGATCAGGATACCCTTGCAGGCTAAGGAAAGTCAGAAGGCCTTCTTCAGCTATGTCCAGACCCTTAAAGGTAACACACATCAATGTGCTGAACTGGTGGTGAACAGTACCCCTTTCACCGATAAGGGTGACATAGAAAATCTACTGGCTGATAAATTCAACTCAACTTTCACCTCCCCCACTCCCCCAGAGCTTGACCAGGTGAAATCCCCTCCAGCATACCTCTCCCAGTTATCAATAAAGACCAGGTGCTGGCAGCACTTGCTAAAGCAAGAACACCACCTCCATGGGTCCTGACATCACCCATTGCCTTTTGAACAGTCTAAAACATAACCTATCAGGACTACTTGAGAATCTCTTCAACTACAGCCTTGAAACAGGCTACATTCTTAGTGAGTGGAGGACTGCAACAGTTATTCTTCTTCACAAGAGTGGACCATCAACTGACCCAAGGAACTACAGATCCATCAGTCTAACAAACCTAATATGCAAAGCCATATAATGAATTGTCATAGAAATAATAAATAAGGACATTGTCAACTTACAGACACTGAACCTATCCCAATTTGGCTTTGATTAGGGAAGGTCATACCCACTTAACCTGGTAGACCTCTTTGAGAGGGTCATCAAAGTGAAGGATGAGGGTAAAGCAGTACACACAGTATATCTTGACCTGGCTAAGACATTTGATACAATACTCTACGCAGATATTTCTGTCAAGCTGTCTGAGCTAGGTGTAAGCCCTTACATAACTCACTGGATTGCTGTTGGGTCAAAGACAGGACCCAAGAAGTCAAGATCAGTGAGACCACCTCCACCAAGAGACTGATTTCCAGTGGAGCACCCCAGATCTCCATGCTGGGTGCACTCCTGCTTGGCATCTACTTCTTGAAAGTCAAGGCTAATATTAAAGGCCTCTGGCTCACCAAGTTTGCAGATGACTGTAAACTGGGAGCCATTATAGATTGCCCAAGACAGAGACATCTTGCAAGGGGGTTTAGCGCAGACAAATGACTGGTGCCAAAGCCATGGCCTAAAACTGAATGCCAAAAATGCATTATAAACACCTTTGGGAAACTGTCAATGCAAGTTAATTACTACAATTGATAAAATGCCCTAAAGAGTCAAACCTATAGTAAGATATATGAGAATATATGTAGACAGCAATGTGGCCTTTGACCATCGTGTAACTAAGATATTAAAAAACATAATTCTATGTCACCCAGCTTATAGGTAAGGGTACGGCATTCAGGTCCAAGGAAGTTATAGTACCACACTACTCAGCCTTTATCAGACCTATCATTGAATAACATATGCCTTTTAGCATGTACCTAACCAGACACTTGCAGCAGCTGGAATGCCCACAAAGGTTACTCATCAGGAGAATTCAGGGCATGAATACCCTATCCTACACTGATCACCTAAATGCTCTGTCTCTGTATTCAGTCACCTACAAGCTAGTGAGAGGGAGCAGACATATCAACCTCTTAATGCAAGAAATCTGGACAAAGCCTGATAAAGTAGGGGGAAAAGGCCCCAAAGTAGGGACAGATTTTAAATATTGCTCTTATAACCTTAGAAAGTCGCTAGAGTTATAGGGTTTGTGTTAGCATACTTTTTCTGAAGGATTTGAAGTCTGAAACTCAAAGTCATGTCATTATTTAGTGACTTTAGTCCTCAGATCATCCCAGTGATTTGCCAGAATAAAACACAAATTTTGTCAGGAATAGACCAAAAATATGAGGACAAATCTGGACATTCCGGGAAAAATCTGAACAGTTTGGAGGTATGAGGGTGATCTTTGTCTGGCTAATAGGGCTACTTCAGACCTAGTCCTGATGGATATGTTGCACATGCACCTACAAAACAAAGAGCACCAGAAACACTAGATTCAGGGATCCAAACTTCACTTGTGACATAAGAAGAACATGCTGGAGAGACATAAATGTGTCTCAAAGGATCCCCACAGTATAGAATAGGCTTCCCATCCATGCAAGACAGAGTTCATCCCTGACCCTATTCAAACAAAACCTTGACAATTTGATGGGGGGGTCATAAAATCTGCCCCCAGTTTGGCCCCCATGTCCCTCGTAATGGACAGAGGCCATCAATATGAAAAGTATTACCATAACTAAAACCCCCTCTACAAATCCTTAGCTATCTGCCTTCTAACATGCCACCCCCCCTGTATGATACTTTGGACCAAAATGGTTTTGAGTGCATGGCTAGGCTTGTCAGGACTCTAGTGGTCGTTTGCCTATCAACAACCTATGAACTTATCAACTTATCGAAGGTTCATAGGTTCATAGGAAGTTACTAGGCCAATGGCCCTTGGACCTTTACAAGCCTTGCCATATTATACCCATTTTCTCTACTTGACCCTTGGTTAGATGGTTGTTATTCACAAAGCAAGTCTATGATCAACACCAACTGGCCCTGTCCATGAGATCTCCCATCTAGTTGTCTAGGTTGCAATTGAATAGGGTGATTAAAAAACTCTGCTTCATGTGAACTGGGAATTTATTCCAGAGGAGCAACAATCTATGGGAGTTATATCTGTCTCTCTGGAATGTTCTGTTAATGTCAGTGGCCAGGTTGAGATCCCTGGATTGAGTGACTCTTGTCCCATTTGATATACGGATGTGCAGCATTTCCCTTAAGGCAGGGTCAGAGACTGTTCTATAGGCCAAGCACAAGATGCCTGTCAGCAGTGTGTAGGATACAGATTATAGTGACAGGGCTTTCAGTCTTTTCATGCAGGTCATGTTTTGAGGCCCTGAATTTTCTTGGTGAGAAACCTATGTGATCTCTCCAGCTGCTGCAGGTGTCTGATGAGGTACATCCAAAAGGGAGCATTGTACTCTATTAGTGATCTGATGAGGGTCAAGGACAAAGGAGTTATAACATCCTTAGTCTTGGATGCAATGACCTTACTTATGAGATGTGCAATATTGAAAGCTTTCCTTACCACTGTGGACACATGGTGATAAAGTTTATTTTGATATCAACCTGTGTTCCCAAATCCTTCATCACTGAGTTTGAGCTTAGAGAGGGTGCTGTCAATATTTTAATTTGCAGGAACTTCCTGTTTGGCAAAGGGGATAGTAATGCACTTTTTTGTGTTCAGTTTTAGTCTGTGGCTTTGGCACCAATCATTTGTCTGTGTCATCCTGTTTTGTAATATGTTAACATTGTTTGGGGACTCAATGATTGCACCTTGTTTGCAATCATCAGTGAACTTGGTAAGCCACAGGCCATCTACTTTCACCTGGACTACCAAGAAATTCCAAAGAGTAGAGGGCCCAGCACACATACTTGTGGTACAGCACTGGTAATTGGTCTACTGGTACAGGCAGTATCCCCAACTTTGACAATATAAACTTAAACAATGAGTGAGAAGGTCACACAGAAAAAACAATCCGTAAAAACTAAATGAAAACTCCAGCCAAGCTGGAACTTCCAATGAGTGATCTCTCAAACCTCTTGAATCAGTGGCCCATGGGATATATGAAAATGACCCTTATGAACACCAGGTGTATCAGCTAATTAGCGATTCTAAATGTCCATGACTTGTCTCATCATTTTAATGGACAATTTCAGGCCAATAAAGCCAATCCCCACTAGCTGTGGATATGCATATTTCGGCCTTGTTATGACCTCATCAGGACAGCACAAGCAGAGTGTTTGACTAAGCATAAGAAACACAGGGCTGTTATACTCAGCTGATGTCCATTATTTTCAAACACTCTGCTTGTGCTGTGGTGATAAGATCATAACAAGGCCAAAATATGCATATCCACAGGTAGTGGTGTTTGGCTTTATTGGCCTGAAATTGTCCATTAAAATGACAAAACAAGTCATGGGCATTCAGAATCGTCAATTAGCTGAAACACCTGGTGTTCATAAGGGTCATTTGCATATATCTCATGGGCCTCTGATTCAAGAGGTTTGAGAGGTCACACATTGGAAGTTCCAGCTTGGCTGGAGTTTTCATTTAGTTTTTACAACTTTGACAATATATCTTCTGTCAGTGAGCCAGTTAGCTACCCATCTCATGATTTATGGGTTAATCTCCATTTTTTTAATTTCTCCAAGTCTTTTGGGTTTCTAATACCATGATGGGACTGGACCCCATTTCTAAGTCAAAGTAGGATTAAAGTTCATGAAATTAATATTGTTTCAATCTTTCATGTCAAACAGAAATGCTCTTCACAGAACCCGCAATGTGCCCTGTAATGACTTATTCTGCAGTTTGTATGGGGTTACATGTATTAGTAACATATCTAAATACAACTGTAGATTCTTTTTATAAGACTCATTACACCTACCACTATTGGAACTGTCTGTGTAACTTTCTTCCACATTGCTCTTGTTTCCGCCTGCAAATCCTGATATTTTATGACTTTGTGTCTCTTTATATGCAAGACACTGTAGTCTATGGGTGTGGCAATTTCAATGATCAATTGTACTTTTGTATTCTTTTCATGGACCACTATATCCAATTGTCTAACATCTAATCCCCAGTGCAACAGTCTTGCCACATTATTATGCCTTTCAGTAAATAAGCTTTCTGTCATAAGTATGTCACAACCAGGAATGAGGTGTGTGACTGTTTCCAATTCTGTTTTGCAAAACCTACATTTGTCTGTTTCTCCCACATATTGAATGGACTTTGTAAACCAATGTGTATGTAGCCCACTATCTTGTGCCACCAATATTAGCCTTTCATTTCTTGATTTGAATTTGCCTCTCCTTAACCATTCCTCCATTTGTTCCTGAACAACATGTGGTTCTTCTAGAAGTTTTGCGTACTTGCAGCTATATTTATGCATTTTCCACATTTCTTGCTTTCTCATCTGATTCTTTACCATTTATTCCTTCTTTTGTTTTTTTGGCACATTCAGTTGCTGCGTGGTTTTTATCTACTTGTGGTTTAATTTCCATTCCTGCTTGATGCTGATATGCTTCTGCTAGACTAAGCAGGGAAGTCATCTTAGATTTACTCTCCTCATGTTTCAAAACGTTCACTGCATTTGGGTCTTGTGAGGTCAACAGATATGTGTGGAGTCCCAAGATTGCAGATTTATACATGTAATCATTTTCACGGAGGCCCATCCCTCCTTCAGAAAGGGGAATATATAATATTGGTATGAACTGATTTTATAAATAATTTGGTGAACATGAAGCAATCATCTTGTTTTCCTATCTATTTTATCCAATACATTTTGGGGCCTGTCAATCACTCCAAAACTGTAAGTTAGGACAGGAAGACCAAATTGGTTTATAGCTTGGATTTTGTTCCTAGATAGCAATGCTGTTTTCAGGATTAATTTGTCTTCTAAAGTATTCCTTACTAAGTTGTATTCACATTTGTTCATGTTTTATTGTTGATCCTTCATCAGTTCCCAAATATTTATACTGTCCCAAACTGATGTTTTCTTGGTGCTGCAGTTTTCCTGCTTTAATGCTTGCTTTTGCATATTTATCAAGACCAAATTACATTCTTATACCATCTGAAAAAGTTTTGACAACTTGCCGTTGTGCTTTCAGTTCCTCATCTGATGCACTGTACAGTTTTGAATCATCGAGAAAGAGAAAATGAGAGGTCTTTACACTTTGTTGTTTTCTAGGAGCCAAATTAGAGGCATGGCCTAAGCTGTTAAGTAGACAGCTTAATGGGTTAAGGGTAAGGCAGAATAGCAACAGTGACAAGACAGTCACCCTGGAATATTCCCCTTTGAGTTTTTATCCATGGAATAATAATTTTCCTTTATCATGGCTTAATTGCAAAGTAGTCTGCCACTGTTTTGTGGTCACTGTAATGTAGTCAATCAATGCAGGGTGTATCTTATACATTTTTAAGCACTCTTTTATCCATGAATGTAGGATAATATTAAATGCTTTTTTATAGTCAATCAATGCCATATTTAGATTCTTCCCCTTTTTACAGTTCTCCACAATGACTTTATTTAACAACATATGATCCTTTGCCCATATGACTTTCTTTTATTGCCCTCTTTTTCTATTCCCATAATTGAGTTTTCTTGTAAATGACTATAAATTATGTCATCAATTCCAGTGTATAGTTTATACGTCATTGGAAGGCAAGTTATTCATCTATAATTTTGCAAGTTCACTCTTAAGTAGGCGCATTGTTTTCCTGTTGTTAGCCAGGTTGGTGTCTGTTCTGGGTGCACATATAAATAGTTCTTACTCATGGCTAAATCTTCGTGCAAAGATGTTAATACTTTTAACCTTAAGTTAGGTACTGCATCTGGGTCTTGAGTTTTCCAATTAGAGGCTTTTCTTAACTTTGTTTCAATCTCTCTGGCTGTTACTTCATCCCATTTCATATATATTGTACCTTTAAACTTTTTATTATTTCTTTTACTTCTTCTGTCCATTTAGCATCTTTATGTTCCATAGGATCTTCATAGATATTTCTCTAAAATGTGTCTATTTCTTCTTTTTTGGTGATCTTTCAATTCCTTTTACCTTGTTTCCCAATTCTCTATAAAACTTTTTTGGATCATCAATAAATTGCTTATATTTGTAGTTTTCCTTTATATTTATTTGTGTATCTTCGAAGTTTTTTGGCCTGTGCTGAGTTTTTTAGTTTTTTTATTTGCAATAGTACATAATAGATCCTGATCTGTTCTAATTCTGCATATTGCTTTTATCACACCTGTCTTTATAAGCATTTTTTTTGATCTGTTCCCTCTGCTATACTCTTCTAACAGTGAAACTTCTTGTCTTAGTTGCTTTATAGTTTTGTCTGTTTGATACTTCCATGATGGTATTTGATTTCTCCCTTTTCTCTCCCTCACTACCCTTTGTTCTTGTGGTAGAACTTTAACAGTTATTAATTTAGTTGCACAGTAATATATCCTGTTTAATTATGTTGTGTCACATGGATCTGTATGGACAGTCCTAATTACTGTGTTCTTTTTATCAAACTTCTGAATTTTGGGTTTTATTGACCTTCTACAGTCTATTTATTTCATTGATCTTAATATGTCTATCTATCTCTATTAAGTCAACAACTCTTAGCTCATTTTCTTCTAAACGAAGGACATATTTTTGTTTTCCATTTCTTGCAGCAGGCATTCTATAGAAAGTTCTATTGTATCTACTTGTTGCACATTCTCTTCAATTTCATCCTGTGTCATCCGTTGCTCTGTCATATGGAAACTCACTGGCCTATCGCTCCTTAACATTAACTGCATTAGAGTTTCCACAGTTTCCTGTTCCTTCATTTGCTGTCCAACTTCAAGTGAACATTTACACTGGTTTCCTGTGGAAGGCTCCAAAATATCTTCGTATGGCACCTGACCAGTTGCTTCCCATTCCACTGGTTTCCCCTTAATTTGGAAGTTCATTGCCCTATCCTGTTGTGGTGCTTTTTGAATTAGATTTTCTACATTGAATCCTTAACTTTGGAGGTACTCCATAACCTCAGTTTCTATTTCTTTAACTTCTCCATCACTAATCTCCTTTTCTATTTTTTCAATTTGTCTTCTTATTTTTTTGTATTGTAAAGTTTTCCATGTCTGGATCCCTTTGCCTGTATTTTTCTTCAAATATCTTTGGTGCTGCTTTTTTGTATTGATTAGTTTTGCTTTCCCCTTTGCATAGATATTACACCATATTAAATCTCTTTTTCTTTCAAATGCCCATATTTATGCTCCAGATGTCTCCTGATCTTCCTGTTTCTCCTTACTTTGGGGACTCATTCCATCATGCTGTGATGTAACCTGTGTTAGACCTTCTACATCAAATCCTTCACTTCTGTGGGAGAGTTTCTGAATGATACCTGAGTAGGGGACTGTGTTAAAAGCCTTGGCTATGTCAAGATAGGCAGTATGTACTGTTTTACTTCATCCAGAACTTTGGTGACATTCTCAAAGAAATCCACCAGGTTCAACAAGCATGATCTACCCTTGAAGAAGCCAAACTAATTTGGGTCAAGAGTTTGAAGGTTGCCTATGTCCTTGTTGATAAGGTCCATGATACTTTTTTTCCACAATCTTGCAGATAAGGCTGGTTAGGCTTACAGGTCTATAGCTCACAGGGTTGGTTGATGGACTCCCTTTGCGCAAGGGGATTACTGTTGCTGTTCTCCACTCTGCTGGAACAAAGCCAGTGCTCAGTCTGAGGTTAAGGAGAGTGCCAAGTGGTTCAACTAGGTCTTGTTTTAGATTGTTTAGTAAGCAGCCTGGGATGTTATCTGATCCCATAGAGGCCATGTTTTGGCTTTGGAGAGCAGGGATATGACCTGATCTTTGAAGATGCTAGGCAGAGAACTGGTGTCAGGTATGCTTTGGGGTATAGCTGGTAGGGCAGAGGGGTGAAGTTTGTACCAGATCTGTCAGCTAGCAAGTTGGCAGTTTTGGCAGGTTCAGTATGAAATGTGCCATTCACTATAACTTTGGCATAAAGCTGGCCATTCACTTTTAGATTTTGGATGTAGTTAAATAATGCCTTATGATTATCCTTAGCTAGGGATGGTAATTTAGCTTCATAACTAGCTTCACAGGACTTTACAAGATATTTGATTTGCTTGTTCCAGGTGTGGAGGGTATTCTTCTTCTGCTGAGTAAGTTGCCTCTTGTTCTTAGATATCAGTTTCTTCCTTTTGTGTTGTTTTTTTTTTGCCCCTGTGGGGGATGTCAGGTGTGATTGTTACTTTGAGCGAGACAGATTTATGGTCTGACATTTCCATGGATGGCAACACTGAGGGGGCAGTGACCTCCCCATGTAAGTGAGTACTAAGTCTAGGACATTTGAGCTCCTTGTGGGGGTGTAGACTAGCTGTTCTATGGCATTTGTATTGGCAAAGTCCAGGAACCTCAGGTCAAGCAGGTTTGTGGTCATGTATGTCGCCCAGTCAATGGAAGGATAGTTGAAATCTCCCATGACCGAACTGTTTGGCATGTAATGAGTGACTCCAGTAAGTCCAGGTAGGCGGTGTGCTTCTCTTAGTTCATAGTGGGGGACCTGTAGCTAGCAATGATGTGGTAGGGAGTTTACTTATAGCTTGTTGGACCTAGAGCAGCTCAAGAGAGTCATACTGTTTAACCAGTCTCGAGGAACATTTGGCTTTAATGAAGATGGATACACCTCTACCTTTGGTTCTTTCATGCTTGTTTAGGGGTCCAAACATGTGGAAGGCTTTTTAGCCTTGCACAGCTGGGGTGGGGTCTGCGGCCTTGAATTATGTCTCAGTGACTGTACAGATGTCAGCATCTTCCAAGAAGAAGTATGCTTCCAGAAAGTACAGCTTCCTGTTTAGGCTGGATTTTGTTATGTCGGAAATTTTGTTGCTTTGACATTGCCTAAAAAAGGCACTAATGGGGAGGAAGCACCTTTGCCAGTATCCAAAAACTTAGAGGAGACAAGTGAAGACCATCTCTGGGAAAACAGCATGGGCTGTCAACCATGTCTTCCCAGGCTGACAGATACTGGATCCCCCTGAATTGACACTGGAAGCTAAGCCAATTGTTGAAGTCAATCATTTTTTGTCTATATTGTGACATCCTGGGTGAAGGTAGAATGCTGTTTAGGGCGAAGGACATATCTGCCTGGAACACATAATCTGCTAGTACAGTCATAGCTTTTTCATATAGTCCGGAGAGGTATGTCTCAATTCATTCCCCCCAACATGTACTATGACAAAATCATAATGGTAATTGTTGTTGAGTGACTTGAGTGCATGCATGTTTTGATGGATCCTGGCACCTGACAGGCAGCTGACTGTGATGTTCTCCTTGTCCAGCCTGGTGAGAGCATATCTGTTTGTCTGATTATGGAGTTGACTATGAACAGGGCATATTGTTTTGAGGTGTTTTGCTTTACGGGCTTATTTGTTGAGACACTAGTGTGTGTGTGTGTGTGTGTGTGTGTGTGTGTGTGTGTGTGTGTGTGTGTGTGTGTGTGTGTGTGTGTGTGTGTGTGTGCATGTGTCTGTGTGTGTATGTATGTGTGTGTTGTTATGTGTAATGGATTCTATTTGCTTTGAAGTGTGTGCAAAAGGTTTGTGCTTGGGAGGTCTCTGCTCTTTGAAAGGCTTCTATTAAATACCTTCATGTGTGTGGGTTTATATGTTGTGGCCTTGTTTATGTGAGAGGTGATATGTGTGTGCTGACAACCTGTTTGATGGCTGGTTTATTGTTACCTGAGAGAATTTATTCTAAATTCATAGTTTAATTATGTCTCTGACATATTGTATTTGTTTTAGGAGTAAGTGGTTGTCATTATACATGGGCCAATGCCCACACCAATCAGGCTGGCTGGAGAAATGGTTGGAAACTGACCGTCCATTATGGCAGGTTTTTACTGTAACTTCTATTGGGGAGTGGGTTAGTTTGACCAGATATGGTTCTAGGATTAATAAAGGGCTTATTCTATTGAAGGCTAGGGGAGAAAACTATGGGAACACTTTTCAGTGCGCAAATGAGTTTCATGCAATGCAGCAGGGAAGCTTGGGAGGGTTCACTAACAGACGTCTAGGAGAAAATTGCCTTTCAAGGCATTTGCTTCTGTACAGGGCACCACTGAACTCCATTGCTCTGTGCACAGCTATGCCCAAATGGGAGGCTTAAATACAAGCAAATTTAAACACGTTTAAGCTAAACTACCAATGAGAAAGCACACAATCTTTCCTCCAGTAATCTCCAGCTCAGATGAGGTTCAGACTACACATTTCTGCCACAAGAGTGCAGGCAAGGCTTTCCTAATGTAAGATGGGTGGAATAGTGCTCAAGTGTAACAATACAGTCTAGATTCAGCAGATCTGAATCTAGTCTCTGCTATGTACTAGCTACTTAAAGCAACAGAGCAGGTTTTTAAAAGAGTAGAAAAATACAGCAAATATCATCAAAATGATAAAATGCAGTCAGTAAAGTGCAAAGGAAACTCATGAGGTACATATTTTTCAATTTTTAGCAGTTGATGCTTTGGATTTTAACAGAATCTCTCCAGAACTCTGGCAAAAGTCACCAAAAGTTGAGCAGCTCCATTAAGAGTGCAAACCCATGGAAACACAAGGCTTAAATACAAGTGAAATTAAACACTTCTAAGCTAAACAACCAGTGGGAAAGCATACTCAACCTGTCTATTTGAACTCTTTGCAGTGAAAATGTTGAAATCACTATTGAATGACAGAATTTAGAAGATCTGGAAGCATATTAGGATAAGACTCAAGGAAGCATGAATTTACAAAAGGAAGGTCAGCCAAGACAAACTGAAAATACTTCTGTGATTTGGTAACCAATGCTTTAGATGTATATGGTGTAGAAGATATGACCTGTTTAGATTTTTAGCAAGCACTTGAAACTTGGTAGGTTGATAATTCTACCACCTTAGAGTGGGTTATAGACAGGTAACCTGAGTAAACCAATTTTGTTGTAACTGTACATTGAGAATTATAGTGCATGGAGTTCAACTAGATGAAAAGATGGTGATCAGTGGGGCATAAATGTATCACTAGTGGGAGTATTCATTTTCAGTGTCTTTATAAGTGGCATAGAAGTCTTAGAGGAAATGTATGCTTATTTGTTGGTAACAGAATGGTAATCAACAGGATTAAAGCAAACACTTGTGTAGAAAGGGTGGAAAGAGATTAGGCATAGCTGCATAAATAGTGTAAATGTGGCAAGTTAAATCCAATAAATATCAAATTCTCTGTAAAGGATCCAAAAACGAAGGTTATACCAGGTACCAAAGAGAACTAAGAATCAAAACCAAAACTGTGAAGATAACTTTACAAGCCACCACGCCCGCTGGTCTAAATGAAAATATCTCAATTGCACCTTTACTAAAAATGAGAGCTGCTGAATTATAACAGACATACATACAAGGAATCATACAGACATCTTTTTATATACAATTTTTACAACTTTTAGTGAAAAGAATTTTTGATTAGCCACAAGAGGGAACCAAATATATAAAGTTTTATGGGTGCTTCATTTTATTAGCTAAATTTTATCAGCTTTTAATTTATTAGCTTAACTTCGATTGCACTTTTACATCTGAGGTTATTTATTCTTTTAACCCTTTTTTAAAATGTATATTGCTCTTGGTAGTGAAATGTGTTTAATGTATTATAATAAGGTTTAATTTCAGTAAGCAAGTTTCCTTTCCTTTGTTTTAAGCTATTGTGTTCTATGTTAAGTACATATGTATTTATTTTACATTTTTGAATGACTGTTTTTTTAAGATGTGCTTGTCAAATAGTATTAGGAAATAGAGGATAATATATAAAGGTTTAATTTTTTTCCAGTTCTGTATCTGATGAAGTCTATGGAACTTTAATGAAAACGCTATTTAATACAGTGTATGAGTTTATGAGTGTACTGTGTTTTATGTGGCTGGATTAAAGTTTGTGAATGCCAGTGCTGGCTTGGACTTTCCCTGGGTACTTTTGGTTTTGATTATCTGTAAAGGATGTCAAAAGAATAAACCAAGAAAAGTGTCAAGCCAGAGAAGTAACATCAACAAAAGTAGAAAACAACTAATAGTAATGTTTTACGATAACCTAAATGTAAACAAGTGCAGAAAAATCAGCAAAAACTCTGTTCTTTGTGATACTGGGATAAGGAAATAAGGATGAAATAGCTCTCATAAAAGAAGAGCTCCAGCAGGTAAATGTGTAGCCAAACTATAAAAGCAAAAAATGTAACATCAAGAGTGGATTCACCAAACAAGGATTGTATTCCTCATCAAATAAATTTATTAAAGTCAGTTCATTCATCCGTTTATACTCCAGAGTTTCAGTTTTCGCTACTAAATCACCTCCAATTGGTATACTATCTCATTGCTAATAATAGGGATCTAGCAGTAGAAAATATGCAAGTATCCATCTCTATTGTAACTATCAAGCTACCGTTTAGAATGGAGAGTGCAGCTTTGGTTGTTTCATCAGCATTATGATCCAGACAAAAAGAGGCTGTCCAGAGAAAGACAAAAAAAATGTGCAAAATCTTCACTGGCATCCCCAAAAAGAGAAAGGTAAAGTTCATATCAGTTGCAAGAAGTAAAGGAGACAATGAATGGACATGATAAAAAATGTAAAGTCATTTAAAGAAAGCAGAAAAATTCCAACTGGGTAATGCCCTTCAAAATGTCCTTGCGAAAAGCAGGACAGTGTTTGAGGTAAGAGGCATGGTTTTAGGACCACACAAGGAGACATTATTTCATGGAAGGGACATTAGATGGTAAGAATACACATACTTGAAATGTTTATGTTAAAAACAAATTATTTCAAGAATGCATAAGGGAATTGTAAAGCCATCTTTACAAGGGCTCGTATAACATTATGTCGATTACAGTTGCTTAAGGGCAGAAGGGGAAAAGTCTATTTTCTTTCACATTTAGGCATTTCACATTTTTCCTTTTTACCCTTCCTACCGACTTCCTAACTTTTTCTCTATTTGTTGTATGCCATCCTGAATGCCTTTGTGAAATTCATCTGCCCTACCTTTTCTTCAGTCAATTTCATGGCTCCACAACCTTCTCTTTGAAGAAACACACAGATTTATGGAATATTTAGTTCCTACAATCTGTTGCCTGTGTTCTTCTGGTTCAGCAGTACCCCTTCCCATCTCCATGACATGATCTTGTGTACTATCATCACACCCACTTTCTTTTCTGGTTTCTCATGACAAGAGCTCAAACCCTTCTTGTGTTTAGTCATGTCAGTTTCTTTGTACCATTCTGCTCAAGCAGATTGATGTCCTTTTTTGTCTATGGCCTCCCTAACTGCATACAGTACTCAATGGTTTTTCTAACCAGGTCCCTGTAGATTCAGGTATTACCTCTTTGTTTCTTTGGGGTCTATATCCCCATGGATACATCTCAGAATTATGTTTGCTGCTGCCACTGTCCCCCTACTTTGTCTCTGGAGGTCTAGTCCCAGTGTGATTTATACCCCCACATTCTTTTTGTTCTCTTTTTCTCTCAGACCCTTCCTCAGTTAATATTTAACACCAGGACTCTTGTGGTGCAGGTGCTGTACTTTGCATTTTCTGCATCACAGGTCCCAAATGTCCATGACTATGAAAGAATGACCCACATTTTTACCCATATTGTAGACTGTTCTAAATAAAATTTACATTTTTTATATAATAATAATAACAGACTTTTGGGTTTCAGACTTCGTGTCCTTCAGAAAATGTATGGTAATGCAAAACCTATTATGTTACCAATTTCCTAAGTATATATTCAAAATCTATTCCTGATTTTTGTACCTTTATTTCTTATTACCTTTGCCTTTGTCCCTGGTTCTTGAGTTAAGAGGTTGAAAGTAATGGCCTGCACTTTAACTCAACTGCCTCCTTTCTGCATACTTGGTTAGACTTTAAAATCTTTCCTTAGAAATTCTTATTTTTCCACTTGTGCAAGTGATCTATGTCACTTTTAGACCAACAATGTGAACCCTCCCTCCTGTATCACTGCTTGTCCCTCCCTTCCTGCCTAGACTCTTTGTAGTGTAAAGTAATTCTATCCAATCATGCTCCAAATCACCCTTGTTTATTTCTCTGTTATGTTTTGCTTCCTTTTTTCCTCTATCTCATGCCTGAATACTTACCTGAACTTCTGCTTCTATGATATTATACACTCACTTGTGTCTTAGTTTAAATGTGGAGACTTTCATATATCTCTGCATCCCACAGCTTGTTGTAATTTGGAGGGGGGGGGGGAGCTTACATGAAATCTGTCACTGGAATTAGCTGGTTTGTCTAGCATGTCTTCCCCATCCTCATACTGTTCTAAGATCCTTCTCCCTTTTCCAAAGGTCATTCTCCCCAGCCAGTCATTTTAATCCCTAACCAGCCTTTCCTCAGTGTACTTGCTAATCATAAAGTATTACCGCTTAGAATGCTATGTCATACCCCCATTTCTCTCAACACTCTGAAGTTCTTTGGCCTTATTTTCAACCACCACTGCTGTCTTTTCTGACAGGATATTGATACCTACATGCACCATAACTTTCAACTAACTTTCCCACTTAATGATAGCCTTGATCAGTTCTTCTCACATCTTATTAGGTCTAAGGTTTCAGACTGGTTTCAGTGTAATTTGATCATAGGATCATAGGAGGTTACTAGGCTAATGGCCCTGGAGCCCTTACAGGCATAGCCAAGAGTTTATCCCCAAAAAATAAACCTCAGTCATCACCTGTCACTCCTGTCAATGAGAGACACAGGTGGAACCCCTGAGACAAATTTGTGGTTTCCCATCCACTCATCAAGGTTGAGCTTGAAGAAGGTTAGTGAGGTACTCTGTTTGACATGTGTAGGAGGAAGTCTATTCCAGAAACAGGGCAGAGACAAACCTGTCTCTCCAGCAGGTTTTGTTGATGTTGCATATTAGATTTAGGCATTTTGGATGGGTAATGCACGAGGAGTTAGACTTATGGATATAGAGCATCTCTAGTAGGACAGGGTCCGATATTGCCTTGTAGGCAAGACACAGGTCACCTCTGAGCAATCTGTTCAATACCAAGTAGAGTGATAGTGATTTGAGCCTGTCCACATAGGACAGGTGTTGGAGGCCATGGGTTCTCTTTCTGAGGTATTTCTGAGGCCTTTCCAGTTGGTGCAGGTGTTTGGAGAGGTACATACCAAATGGAGCATTATACTCAATTATTGGTCTAATGAGGGAGAAGTAGAGAGAGGTAATAAACTCCTTTTTACTGGATGCAATCCCTTTACTTATGAGATGAACCAAGTAAAAAGCTTTTTTGACCATTGCCACTACATGATGGTCAAATGTGAGATTGTTGTCAACCTGAGTACCTAGGTCTCTCATTACAGGTTGTGTGCTTAGGGGGTTGCCATTGATGTGGAAATCAGTAGGGGCTGTGTTTTTTGTGTTTTTGCTGAATGGTATGATAATATATGTTTTTGCATTTAACTTAAGGCCATAACTTTTTCACCCATCATTTTTTGCTGTGAGACCCACTTGCAGTATGTTAACATCATTTGGAGAGTCAATGACAGCACCCAAATTACAGTCATCCACAGACTTGGTGAGCCACAGGCCTTTTGTCTTTGCCTTGACCTCAGAGAAATAAGATGCCAAATAGTATGGGTCCCATGACTGATCCCTGAGGAACCCCACTAGTGACAGGTCTGCTGTCAGAAGTGGAGGTGACTATTTTGGGTTTCTATCATATGATCAAAGTCTTACAACTTCGAATCACTAAAGAATGAACTTTAATGATCGAAGTTGTAAAACGTTGAAGCATATAACGGAGATTGCCATAGAGCACGGAAAAAGAAGATTTCCCCTCACTGCAATGTACGATCTCGAAGTTGGTATATTTAAGTAGCAGGGGATGTAGGGGGTGCAGGGGGGCTTGCCCCCCTGCATAGAGCGTTTTTTTTTTTTTTTTTTTACTCTTTTTACTTTTTTTTTATGTGTGTTACGAGACTTCAGTCATTAAAGTTCATCCTTTAATGATTCGAAGTTTTAAAACTTCGATCATATGATATAGACCCCCTATTTTTACCTTGTGGGTCCTATTGGTGAGCCAGTTGGCCATCTACCTGATGAGATAGGGATTTACGCCAAGTTGTGTTAGCTTTTCTATGATTCTTGAGTGGGGGATTGTGTCAAAGGCTTCAGTGAAGTCAAGGTAAGCTGTATGTACTGACCTTTCCTCATCCAAGGCCTTGGTGACAGTCTCAAAGAAGTCAACCAGGTTCAGCAGGCAAGATCTGCCCTTGACAAATCTGAACTGGGTGGGGTCAAGTGCATGGAGATTGCCTATGTCCTTGTTTATGAGATCCATAATAATGCACTCCATGGATTTGCAGATTGTACTTGTCAAGCTAATGGGGTTTCCAGGGTCGGTAGTGGCACCACCTTTGTGCAAGGGGATGACAATGGCATTTCTCCACTCTGCTGGAATCAAGCCTGTACTTAGGCTTTGGTGGAATAGGGTGCTCAATGGCAAAGCAAGTTCTTGCTGGAGATGGTGCAGAATACATCCTGGGGTACTATCTCGTCCCATGGAAGCTGTGTTCTTTGCCTTGGATAGGGCCTTTAATGCTTGATCTATAGAGATGTGAGGTGTGGGACAAGTATCGGGGATGCTGAATGGGTCTTTAGTGAGGGATAGGGGGTTGAATTTTGCACTAGACCTATCTACTATCAGGTTATTTAGGTCAACAGGATCAGTGTAAGTGGTGCCATTAAGAACTAATTCAGACCAACACTGAGCTTTGCCATGGAGGCTCCTGACATAACTGAAGAAGGCTTTGTGGTTTCCCTTTGTTTTGGAGGTTAGTTTCAATTCATAATTGGCTTTGGAGGTTTTTATTAGTGAGCTAATTTGCTTGTTGAGGCTGAGGAGGGAGTTTTTCCAATTTGGAATTTTTTTCTGTTTTACCCTTGGACAACGGTTTCTTCCTTTTGTTGTAAAGTCTGTTGATAGAGGATGTCTACCAGACAAGTTTGCATTTCCTTGAGGAGCATGTTTTAGTTCTATTGGGTATGGCTGAGTCCATGCAGTTTACAGGTGCTTGTATACTGTATTGGCATACTGTTCAGCATAGTTGTCTGCACCCTCTGAGGGGGGCGGTGGTGTGAAGCTACTGATACCCTCCCTTAGGAGGTTGTAGTCAGCCTTCAAGAAGTTTTTAGCCTGGCTATGGCTGGGGGGGGGGGGGGTTGGGTGTCATTGAAACTTCAGATGAGACAGACCGATGATCTGATCTCACCAGGGAAGAACATACTATGGGAATGGTGTAGTGGTCGCCCATGTTGATGAGAACCAAATCCAGAATTTTATCTCCCCTTGTGGAGGATGAGATGAGCTGGTCTAGTGCATTAGAACTGACGAAGTCAAGGAATCATTGGGTAAGTGCATTAGTGCAGGAGTACTTCACCCAGTCTACGGCGGAGTAGTTAAAGTCAACAAGGATTAGAGTGTTAGGGGCTACCTTGATGAAGTAAAGTAAGTCCAGGTAGGAAGAGTGGGTGTTTTGAGTCATGGAGGGGGGTCTAAAACTGGCTATATCTTGGATGGGTGTCTTGCCAACTGTCAGTTGCACCTGGGGTAATTCCAGTGCATCATGCCAGCAAACCAGTCTAGAGGTGTGCCTGTCCGTAATGAATATAGAGACTCCACCACCCTTAGTCTTCCCGTCTTCATTTTGGGGTTAGAATGTGTGGAATGTGGTATAGCCTGGTAAGGCAGCAGTGTTCTCAGCAGCCCTGAACCAAGTTTCTGTGACCTCACAGACATCAGCATCTTCCAGTGCAAGGAAAGCCACCAGTGAGTGTATTTTCAGGTTAAAGCTCCTAGCGTTAAGCAGCATGACCTTCAGGTTGCTTTTTGACAGATCTTTTATGTTGGAAGATTTGTCTTTGGGACATAGCCTAAAAAAAGCACAATGGGGGAGGCAAGACCCTTGGCCAGGATCTGGAATCCCAGGTGTAACAGGTGGAGCCCATCTCTGGCAAAGCATCAAGGCGTGTCAACCATGTCATCCCAGGCAGACAGATACTGGATCCCCTTGGAAAGACACCAGAAACTAAGGCAATTGTTGAAGTCAATTATTTTTTGTTGGTATTATGGTATCATTCTTGGTGGAGGTAGGATGTCGCTTAGGGCTAGGGTCATATCTGCCTGGGATACATACTCTGAGAGTTCAATCATGTCTCTCTTCATATATTCCAGGGAAAGTACATCCCAAGTCATTCACACCAACATAGACAATAATAGAACTATACTTGTACCTGTTATAGAGAGACTTAACTCATATCTGCCTGGGATACATACTCTGAGAGTTCAATCATGTCTCTCTTCATATATTCCAGGGAAAGTACATCCCAAGTCATTCACACCAACATAGACAATAATAGAACTATACTTGTACCTGTTATAGAGAGACTTAACTGTGTGCGTGATGTGGCAGATTCTGGCACCTGACAGACAACTGACCATGACCTTCACCTTGTCGAGCCTGGTGAGGGGGACATCGGTGTGTCTCACAACTGAGTCACCAATGACTAGTATGTTTGGTTTATTTTTATGCCTTATGGGCTACATTGGTTTATTGTTATGCCTTATGGACTGTTTTTGTGAAACACTGGTATATTGTCTGCTGTGTGTGATATGTTTGGTGTTGTATGTGGAATGTTTATGAGTGTGTTTTGGAGGTCTCTGATATTTTGATAAGTTTTTATTGAGGACCTCTGCTATGTGATGTGGGTGGTGTGGTGTTTGTTCTGGCAATCTCCCCTTTTTCAGGAGTATTGACTGTGGTGTGAGAGAGTATAAATTCCAGGTTACTGATGTAGATGCATTTCTCACAAGTAGAGGAGTTATGTGCTAGCAGAAGAGGGCTGTCAGTGGACATGAGGCAGTTGCTATGCTGTCTCAATATGCCCATGTTGACCAGGCTGGCAGGAGAAACTGATGGTAATTGTCCAGACATGATGTTCTGAATATCTGGGCAGACTTATGGAGAGAAGGTTTTGATAAGGGTTTGTCCACAAGAGTGTAGACCACAAAAACCTTCTTAAATGTAAAATAACTGGCCTGAAGCACAAGTGCTAAAACCAAAACTAAGATGCATAGAATAGCAGATAAATTTAATCAGGCTACTAACATACAGTAATAAATGCAGCAGAATAAAAGCACACGAACACTTAGAGCACACAGCAAAGAATAAGTTAATAAAGTAGGAAGAGCACAGTTAGAGTAAGAGCAACTGGAAAAGTGTAAACATTTTTTTTTTGTTAAGTGGAGAGGGAGGAAACAGAAGATAATTCAAGATTAAGAAACTAAGGGGGGTTGGCCTTCCCAAATGTACTCTCTGTACACATTAGACAGAGATGATGAGATGGAACTGGAAGAAGTGTCAGAAATGAAAGAAACAAGGGGGCAGTCCTTCCCAAATGATCTCACTGTACTCACTTGAGTGAACAAATGAGAATGTGCTGGGAGGAGTATCCAAAAATAAATTTACAGCAGGGGCGGGCAATAATATGCATTGAAGCTTCCTTGACATGGAATCAAACCCAGACTGCAGCGGTGAGAGCTCTGAATTCTAACCACTAGACCACCAGGGACTCCGCTATCCCTCCTTTCTCCTTTTTCAATTCATAATCCTCTTTCTGATTAAATCTCCATTCAAAAAAAACTTTTTTTACCAGTCCTTCAAACAGCTCTCACCTCCTTCACTTCTAGTCTGCACTTCTACATTCTCCTATTTATAGTCTTTTTTCTCTACTCCTACCACCTGCATCCCTAACTGCAGTCAGTGTTAGTTGAGTCATTTCCTGTGATGCATATAATTCCTTTATTATCCCTTCTGTTCTCTTCCTACAAGTCACATTCAGTTTTATATTTTGCCCTCTGTGCCCTCTCTTGTGTTCCTCTCAGTACACTAATCCCTTTTCCTTCCATGTGATGCTGGCTCTTGTATGATGTTCTAGGCTCTGGCTCCTCCTTATCACTCGTCCTTTCCTTTGCATCATTGCTACTGTCTGCACCAGCCTTTTTACCTTGGCTTATTTCTCTGTCTTCCCTTGTCTGGCTGCATCTCCTAATTTCTTCATCCATCTTACTCTGCGCCACCTCAATTGTTTATGATTCCCTTATAGTCTCTGCCCATGCCTTCCTGCCTTCTGCTTTTCTGCCCTCTACTTTTGACCATGGCTTCTGGTATCTCCTCATCTAAGAGATAATTTAATCCATTCTCATCACAATTATCTCTAGCTTCTGTATGCTGGGCACATCTCAAACCTTTATCTCACTCTCCATCTCTGTTCTGCGTTCTGTGCTGCTAATCTTTCTTTTGAGTTATAGGAGATATAAATGTTTAAATAACTATTATCTTAGAGATTAGCTGATAAATAAGGAACAGACTATGTGGTCCACCTGGTCCTTACCTGCCACAAAATGTGTGTTTTTTGTTCAACTAAAGAACAAATAAAGTAAAAAAGTCAACTAACAAGAATGGTTAAACATCTCTTATTGTTTTCAGTCTTATACAAATTATTTAGGGGTGATGTATGTAGGTTTCATTGTACTAACTGATCCATTTATTTTTGAATGCCTGTTATATAAATGACAATTCCCATTTTACCAAGACAAAGCATCTTCAAGGCTACTGAATAAAATGTCATGTACAAGACATGTAATAGTTTAAATGGCATTAAAACCTTCTTGACATTGATATATATGAGACAGAAGGTACAGAGAAGGAGTGATATCTTTCTGGCTTCTTAATGATCAAAGTTCATAAACTTGAACTAAAACTGTAACACTTATGGATAGCCAGTGTGCTCAAAGAAAGATGAACAAAGCAAGAGCTTAAAGTCTGAATATATAACAGATGTTGTCAAGGTTTTACAGCTCAACCTTTTAGTGCAAGAAATCTAGACAAAGTCTAAAATAATAGGGAAAAAAAGGCTTAAAAATATGGGCAGGTTTTAGAGATTGCTCTTATAAATTTAGAAAGTTGCTAGAATAACAGGATTTGTGTTAGTATGCATTTTCTGAAAGACATGAAGACTGAAATTCAAATGTATGCCATTATTTAGTAACTTCAATCGACAGTGATTTACATCAAAACCGCAAATTTTATGAGGAAGAGATCAAACATATGATGCAAAAATCTGGACATTTTGCAGAAATCTGGACATTAGAAAGTTATGGTCAGGGTACACATCATATTTTTTTCTGTAGATGTTTGAGTATAAAAATAGGTCTGAATTAGAGAAAATTTGGAGCTGTTAATTGGCTAATGGCTTGTGCTGTAAAGAAACATGATTCAGTCTAGCCATTATGTAGGGAATTTTATTGATGTAAGAAGTTATTAAAGCTGGGAGGGATTGACTAAAGGGAATACAAGTGCAGGGAAAGAAGGAAAACAGAGGTGGAGAGTGAGGGAGTCAGTTGTGGGGTCAAGTCATTGAAGGCTAAAGTAAGAGAAGGGTGGAAGACATTTACTGTGCAAAGTCAGAAGTTTTGGATGAAAAATGACAGCCCTACAAACACTGAATATGTCTGGAGGAAGGGATGTCAGTGTGAATAACAGAGACATGGCAAGACAATAGGAAGGACTGTGCTGTGGAGCCAAATGTTAAGGTCTCCATGAAAGAATGAGTATAATGAAAATGGAGGAGAATGAATGAAATATACAGGGAAGTACGCAGGAGGAGATAGGGAATGTAAGTCAGGATACACCAATGATTGAGTACAATGCCCCATTGAATGTATCTGACCCATACACAGGTTAAAGTCAGCTACCTGACATTAAGGACTGGAAGGAGGAGAGCAGAAACCAGATGCAGAGGCCATTATTAATTCAGCATTAACTGCATTACCCAGTGTAAAATGTGTTATGCTAAGTTGATCACAGAAAGGAAAATGAAATGTAGAAATAAGAAGATGGAAGGAATATGTAATTAATACTATCAATGTAGTACATCAGGAAGGATTCAGTCAGAGGGCAGAAGAAAAAGCCACAGGGGAAAGGCATTATTTTGATATAATAATTGCACACTGCAGCAGGCCCTTGATATGCTTCAAACAGTTCACAGGTGAATTATAATCTAACTGCCCTGAAGGACAATTTGAAGCCTAACCGATAACCAGAGGTTAGAATCAAATCTTGTACTTTGTGCCTTTGAGGTGAAGATCTTAGCTATTATATCAAACCCATATCCAAAAGGAATGCATACATTTCCACATAGGTGATTATTCCTCATTGCCACAAAAGAAGTAAATGATAACATTATCCCATATTTGGGACACAAATCCAAGACCTCCAGCGCTGGTGTCACAGCTAGTGGACCAACAACAGCCCCTGCTGCATTCAAATCTGGAATTCCTTTAGAGGGACAGGCAAGTTAAAATGACAGATAAGGTTCAAAAGAAAGACAACAAGGGATAAAGGGCTTAAGGGGGCAGCACAGCTTGATGCTTTGCATCCTAAAATTTAGAGGGACAAAAAGAGGAGGAGGTTGATCTTTGTGCACAAATAGTTCACTTGGAGTGCAAAGAGGCTAAATCAGAGAGAAAGGAGGAGACATATGCTGCTGATAAGAAGATACAGTTTAGCCTGGACCAGCATAAGTACTTCAGTGAAAGGTTGGTGGGCAGATGGGATAAACTAATGGAATGAATGATAGGAAGCAAATTCATGGATTATTTAGGGACTTGTGGAACCAGTGGAGTTAGCAGGTAGAAACAGGTAACTGGAATACACTTTCATTTGTTTTCTGCTAGCTCACATATATCTGTGAGCAGGAAACCCTTAATGTTTCAGATCAGTGTTCTTAAAGAGGATTATCCAACTGCTGAACCCAAAACATCAGGAATGCAAACATGAAATTAGCTCATGGAAGCACACAGTATGAAGCATAAATAATTTTCAGTATAAACTCAAGTCACACCTTAAACATTTGTATTATTTGCTCTAAATCTAATTACATTGAAACGGTCTAGATATTATTATTTTTTTTTTAAATGTTGCAACTCACTGGAGATACATAAAATAAAATCATTTAGCGTATTCATAAGAAGATAGTTAATTCAAACAATTTAAACATTTACATCTTTATTTTAAAAGCTTATTTTTTGTCAACTGCATTCCTAAATAATTTAAATTAATGCAAATTATTTGATCATACTACACTTTTCTTTCAGCTTAGCTATGGTTCAACTGTTACCCTTCTGAGTGACAAACTACAGTTTCCATCCTTCATTCGTACTATCCCTAGTGACTATTTCCTCTTCCATACTATTGCCCAGCTGGTTATTACATTTAATTGGACATGGGTTGGTCTCATCAGTGAGGACACAGATTATGGCCGATCTGGCAGCCAAATGTTAATGCAACAGTTTGTTATTGCTGGTAGGTGTATAGCCTTTTCAGAAACTATTCCAGCAACATTTTCTATTACTAAAATCCAGAATATTGTTTCTGTAATCAAGGAATCCTCAGCAAAAGTAATAGTTATCATTGCATCTGATGAAAGGGTAATTCCACTCATGGAAGAGCTTTCACAGCACAATGTGACTGAAAAAGTCTGGATTGCAACTGAAGGGTGGGCTCCAACTCCAATGTTTTTAAGGAAAGACTTGTCAAATGTTTTAAATCTCACTATAGCATTTGGAGTGCATAAGGCAGAAATGCCAGGATTTAAAGCATTCCTTCTAAAGATTCATCCTTCAGACTCTCACAACTACATTTTTGTAGATTCATTTTGGAAGGAAATCTTTGGTTGCCAATGGTTACATTATAACAGAAGCGTTGAACCATATGCTTCATATTTTAATGACTCAAATACCTGCACAGGGAAAGAGACACTGAGTGCAAATGGCATAGCATTTTTCAATGGCAATGATTTAAGATATGAGTACAATGTTTATAAAGCTATATATGCTATAGGGTATGGTCTACAGAGCATGCATACATGTATTTCAGAAGGTATAAAGACAAATGGAAGCTGTGGAAATATCAGTGACTTTAAAGCTTGGCAGGTAAGATGGACTGATTTTTTATAGCTAATTTTTATTCTGCCTCTCTTGTTTAATAACAAACAACTAGTTTCTGAGATCCGGCATTAGAATTACCAGTGAAAATCGGGAGTGTTACTAGTGAGGAAGGTGATCACTCTCCAGTCACAAATGAGCTGCACTTTGCTCTTAGATAATTAGGCACCTCATACAGATTCAGAATGGAGAGTTGATAAAATCAGCAAGAAAAGTAGATTGCTAGGACTGAATACATCCTCATGTCTTGGTGAGTACCTTTATGAGGTGGACCCTGTTTTTACAACATCTCACTTTTATATATATATATATATATATATATATATATATATATATATATATATATATATACTGTATTTTTATAGTATATATGATGACAGAAGTAAGTTAAAAAATAAAAAGACTGCTTGGTGCACAAGTTTCAGGATCAAAAGGTGCTCGAGCCTGGAAGTTGGACTGTTACCAGGACTGGAAAAAAATGACAGTGTAGAATCCTCAAGACACAGAAACATTCCTGCAATGGGGTTAGGCCAGACTCAGGGGGAGGATGGTGCCCCTGTTGTAGAAGGAATTAGAGGTCCACAAAAAAACACAAAAACTGACAGTCCAGAAAAAAAGCCATACAGATGACAGAGTAGACTACTGAAGATGAGAAAGAAAGAAAGAGAGAAAGAAATGTATTGCTACTATTATGTAAAAAGCCCAGAATTTCCAGATAACAGACATTGAAAAAGAATAAGAGAGAAATTAGTGTAAAGAAAAATACTTGCACAAGAAAAACTGCCAAAAACTTCAAATGCAAATGTGTGTTCATTAATACAAAGGATCCATGAAGAACATTATATAGACCTAAAAACTTTAGGCTGTTTGGAAAAAAGAAGCAACTGAGTAAGTGTGAAAATGAAAAGTAAAAATTCAAGAGATTTTTAGAAGTATAAAAAAGAAACTTGGGCATGGGAAAAATAGATCTGATATGGTGCAATATTTATGTAAAGGAGAAAGCCAAACTAATCAATACAAAAAAGCAGTTCTAAAGATATTTGAAGAGAAATACAAGTAAAGACACACAGATATAGAAAATGTCACAATACAAAAACAAGATCACAAAGGGGGAATGTAGAACCTAAGATTAGTAATGTAGAAGTTAAACAAATAGATACTGAAGTTATGGAATACCTGTGATGTGACTGGTTCAGTGTTGCAAATCTAACTCTAATAATGTCACAGCATGTTGGAACAATGAGTCCCCAAAGTAAGGAGAAACAGGTGGAGTGGGAGGCATCTGAAGAAGAAATATAGACAAGGGAAAGAAAAAGAGATTTGATATGGTGCAATATTTATGCAAACAAGAAAGCAAAACTAATTGCCACAAAAAAGCAGCACCAAAGATATTTGAAGAGAAGTATAGGCAAAGGCATCCAGATATGGAACATGTCACAATTCAAGAAAACAAAATGTGAAGTAGAAAAGAGGATTAGTAATTGAGAAGTTAAAGAAACAGAAACTGAAGTTATGGATTACCTGTGAAGTGAAGGATATAGTTTTCAAAGTCCACCTCTGGTAACATCACAGGATGATGGAACAATGAGATCCTGAATTAAGGAGAAACAGATGGAACGGGAAACATATCTTCAAGGGCCACATGAAGATACTCTGTAACCTTCAGTAAGAAACCAGTACAAAAATTCAGTTGACTTGCACAACATGGGAAAGAGCAAGAAACTTTGGCAACTCTGATGCAGTCAGTCTTGTGGAGTGATAGGCCATTGAGTTCCCATATGAAAGAACACAGGATGGTGCTGGATGCAGCTGAAGAGAATATTTCACGGGTCGATATCCTGGATCTTTCTGTAGATCTTTCTCCTATCCACAGGAAATGGAGAACAAGAATGTGCCCTTAATTTAGAATAAAATGATCTAAGGGAAGAGTTGCTTGATTTAACAGAGATGGATAGACATATTAAGATCAGTGAAAGAAATAGATTACAGAATGTCAGTAGGACTCAAAATGTTAGAAGTTTGATAAAACAAATGAACACAGTAATCAACGTTATTAAAAGAATTCATGTTATATGACAGAAGTAAATAAGATATATTACTGTGGAGCTAAATTAATAACAGATGAAGTCTTACCACAAAAACACAGGGCAATAAGGGAGAGGAAGGAAAGAAATATAATGCCATTGTGAAAGTATTGAACAGAGAAAATTATAAAGCAATTAAGAAGTGTCATTGTTAGAAGAGTACAGAAGAGGAAACAGATCAATGAAAATACTTAAAAAGACAGGTGTGAGAAAAGCAATGCATAGTATCAGAACACAGCAGGATCTATTGTACACTGTTGCAAATAATAAACTAAAGATATCAATACATTCAGAAAAACATAGAAGATATGCAGATAAATTTAAAGGAAAAGTACAAAATAAGTAATTCATCAATAACCCCAAAAAAGTTTTATAGAGTACTGGGAAACAAGGCAAAATTCATAGAAATGCCACCAAAAAAGAGGAAATAATGAAAGTTTGGAGAAATGAAGATACTATTGAACATAACAAAGATGCTGAATGGATAGAAGAAGTAAAAAGCAGCAGTAAGATGTTCAAGTGTACAAGATATGAAATGGGATGAAGTAATATCCAGAGAAATTGAAATAAAATTAAGAAAAACTCCTAACTGGATGCAGTGCCTAACTTCTGGGTAAAAGTATTAACATTGTTACATACAAATTTAGCCTTGAGTAAGAACTACTTATGTGCACACCCCAAAGAGATAACAACCTGGTTAACAACAGGAAAAATTATACTCCTCCTTAAGAGTGAACCTGCAAGGTATCTGGAATTGATGCTGATACAGTTTATAGTCATTTAGAAGAAAACTCAATCATGGCAATAGAACAAAAAGGTAATAAAATAAAGTCATATAGAACAAAGGATCATTTGTTGTTAAATAAAGCCATAATGAAGAATTGTAAAGGGGAAGAATCTAAATATGGCATGGATAAACTACAAAAATAAAATTGACAGCATCCCACATTCGTGGATAAAGGAGTCCTTTCAGATGTATAAGATGGGTCTATATTACTTAGCCAAAATGGTATTCTGGCGAACACCTATTCATCGACACCTAATCAGCAAAAATTGCTTTAGCGTTTTATTGAATTTACTAAGGGCAAGGAAATACTTGCTCACAACACAATGGACCAACATCTACATAAAATTGAACCCACCCACCCCCAACTATATATACCAACTCCAAGATCGCTCTACAGTGGAGAAAAAGGCAAAATTCTGTTGTTGGCCAACTACATCTTTGCCCTTAGTAAATTCATTGAATCACTGATGCGATTTTTGATGATAAGGTGTTGATGAATAGAATAGGTGTTCATTGGAATAACATTTTGCTGATGTAATATAGACCCATCTAAGATGCACCCTGCATTGATTGATTATATTACAGTGATCATGAAACAGTGGCAAACCACTCTGCAACTAAGCCATGATAAAGGACAAATTATTATCCCAGGGATAAACATTCAAAGAGGGATATTTCAGGGTGACTCCTTGTCACTGTTGCTCTGTTGCCTTGCTGTTAACCCATTAAGCTGTCTACTTAACAGATGAGGTCATGGTTACAATTTGGCTCCCAGAAAACAACAAACTTCTGTTTGTATATGGTTTAAAACTGTATCGCTCATTAGATCAGTACTGAAAGCACAACTGCAAGCAGTCAAAACTTTCTCAGATTATACAGAAAATGTCATTTGGGCTTAACAAATGTCAAAAACAACCTTTAAAGCAAGAAAGCTGCAGCACCGATAAAATATCAGCCTGGGACATGAATGGGATATAAAGGAACTTGAGTAAGAGGGAGTGTCTAAATATCTGGGAATTGATGAAGGATCAGCAATTAAGGATGAACAAATGTGAACAAAACTTCATAAGGAATATTTTATAAGAGTAAAATTAATACTGAAAACAGCCCTGAAATCCAGGAACAAAATCCAAGCTATAAACCAATTTACTCTTCCTGTTCTTACAGTTTTGGGGTGATTGACTGGCCCCAAAAAGTATTGGATCAGCTGGACATGAAAACAAGAAAAATGTGTCATGCTTTTCAAATGATTTATAAAAATCAGTGTATACCAAGATTATTTATTCCCCATTCTGAGGGAAGTATGGACCCCACAAAATTGATTACATGTATAAATCTGCAATCATAGGATTAAGTAACCTCACAAGTCCCAAACATAGTGAAAGTTTTAAAAAAATGAGGAGAAAAAAGTCTAAGATGATTTCCCTTCTTGGTTTAACAGAAGCATATTGGCGTCAAGCAGGAATGTTAGTTAAGCCAGAAGTAGACAAACATCAGGCAGCAAATAAATGTGCAAAAAAGCAAAAGAAAGAATATAAGGTGAAGGATCAGATAACAATGCAAGAAATTTGGAAAAAGAAAGTACAGAAAACTCCTGGAACAACTTCATGATCTGACAGAGGAATGGTTAAGGAGGTATGAATTTAAACTTAAAGGTGAAGGGTTAATACTGGTGGCCCAAGATAGTGGGCTATGTACACGTTGATTTACAAAGTCCATTGAACATGTGGGAGAAACAGACAAATGTAGGTTTTTATAAAACAGAATTGGAAACAGTTGCACACCTTGTTGCTGGTTGCGACATACTAATGGCAGAAGGACTGTATGCTGAAAGGCATAATAATGTGGCAAGACTGTTGCATTAGAGATTGTGCAAACATTACACTACTGAAGTAGTTGAGAAGCATTAGAAACATAAGTCACAAAGCATTACAGAGAATGGTGAAGTTTATATTATATGGGATCACATATTATGAACAGTTTAAAAAGTAGATGAGAGAAAACCAGATATAGTTGGCCATAGATTCATAGATTCATAGATTAGTACTAGGCTAACTGTCCTCAGAGGCCATTTTAAGCCTAGCTAATTACCCCATGTGAGAATCAAACCCTGCACCTTGTGTTTCTAAGGTAAGCACTGTAATCATTACACCACCCTCCCACCCCTTACACCAACTTCCCACGCCATGAAAAGAAGACAAATGTAGCATTGAGCAATGAAATTGCTACACCTAGTAATTACAATGTCTTACATAAAGAGAGATAAGAAGTCATAAAATACCAGAATTTGCATGCAGAAATGAGAGCAATGTGGAAGAAGGATACCCATACAGTTCCAATAATAGTAGAAGCAATGGGCCTGATAAAAAGAATTTATAGTTATATAGTTATATTTAGATGTGCTATCTATACATGAGTGTGAATGGGCCTTAAATCATTCCTCTAGAAACATACACGCACACTCACTCACACACAACTTTACATTTGACAGGACTGAGTTTACAAATGCTACATGAATACTTATTTGTACTATAGTGTTACACAGTTATCACAAGCACCACAGACACTATAGGGCTGAGGGCTACCAAAAGGAATGTCTACAGTGATTGACATCAGCACATCATGTGATATAGGCCAATGGGATGTGTACTGGTTGGGACAGCCTCATAATGGAATTTTCTCTGTCACTGTCTCTCTCTTCCCATCTCTCTGTGTGTATATGTTTGACATATTATTGTCTGTTGGCCTTAGATATGTGTGAGTATTCCTATCCAATGTGTGTGTAATGCATACATGGTGTACAATTTGGTGTGTGTGCACAGACATCTGCAAATGACAGATATGTATAGTCCACTGTGTTGTCAGACATGGGCTTCATTTCTCTCTGTGTAGGAGCATGCCCAGTATGACCTTCTGTATTGAGTGTGTGAATCCATTCCAGGTAGGGTTGTACTCCAGTCCAGGGTTTGGTGTTTTACACCTACAGCTAACAACCTGTTTCTGCAAGATAACTGTAGATAGGTTGACAATATGGAGTCACAATGGGTGATAGATAGGGGGATACTGTAACTATTGCTGTCTGTGCTGCTTGTGTTACATTGTTGTTGTTAGCAGTTATTCAGACATATGTACTGTTTTACACTGTGATGTATTATGTCATCAACTACCATATTTCCCTTAAAATAAGACCAGGTCTTATACTTTTTCCCCCGCAGAAATACGCATTAGGGATTATTATCAGGGGATGCCTTATTTACCACCCCCCCCGTACAACAATCTACATTGATTCATTTATTCATGTACAAAAATTGACATTTATTCATGTACACAAATTGACATTTTTTCATGTACACAAATCAACATTTATCCATATACAAAAATCAACATTTATTCATGTACACAAATTGACATTTATTTGGTACTTTTCCATTATTAGGCAACAGTTCTAGGTAACATGTTAACAGTTGTGTGAGAATTCTACATAATCAGTGCAACAAACAATTCAACTTCAGAATATCTATACCTTGGCTTTCACAGTGCAATATTTCGTGCTTAACAGAAAGTGCAGAAAAATCTCAATACATGTATATTGGAGGAGGGTAATAAAACAGGTGAATAACTGCCACTTTTTGAGTGGTGATGCTTTCTTTATTCCTTACCCAAACCATAAGAGAAGAATGATAGAAAGTCATTAAAATGAAGTCTGGGAACTAGTGGCCTTTACTTTGTAATTACCCCTTGATAATAAAACATTACCTTAATACAATAAAGTCAAAAAACTGACGAGCTTACTGGCAGCTGAAAGCAGAAGCAATCCATTTTGTTGCCCCGATAATGGAAAAGTTATTCAAATACAGTCATGTCATCTTCTTCTGGAACATTGTCGTAAGTCTCCAACCCCCGAATTCTGGCCTGAATTTCTTGCGACTCCATTTCCTGTAGAACCACTGGCCCCAATCTGTCATGCCTAGCAATAGAGCTCTCCTTAAATGAGCACTGCTTGTCTATGTAGCCTGCTCATAGTGCATTGGCAACACAGCTGTCAGTGATTTTATCCCATGAATTCTTCATCCAAGTCCTGAACTCTTGCAGGCTAGGCTTCACAAAGTTTCCATGCTGATTTTTCTCCATTCTATTTTCAATGTAGTCATTGAGTTCCATGCACAAATGGCTTGTTTATTGCAATATCAAGAGTCTGGAGATAGGCAGTCATTCCTGAGGGAATCATTCTTTAATCTATTTATGTCTGTGCAAGGAATTTCTTCATGTCTTTAGCATGGTGAGTGCTGGCTGAATCCCAGACTAGCAGACCTCTTTCACCACCTTGCAAAATAAGTGGCAGCATTACATCAACCCACTTCCTTATAACTGCTTGTGTGCACCAGGCTTTTTCAGTTTCAAGAATGTAAATGCCGGAAACATGTTCAGTCTTATCTTTCTTGCCCTTACTAATGATTAGAGGTGGGGTTTTATTTCCATCTAGATGAATTGCCAAAATACAGGTAACATGTGCACTTTCATAACCATTGGAGGAAATGTAGATTGACGAGGCACCCCACTGATCAATTGTTGTTTGAGATCCTTGGCCCATAAACACTGCAGTTTCATCCATAACAATCATGTTGGAGAGTTGGTATTTAGAAAAGTCAATGCCATCAACAAAGGACTTGAATGCAAGTGCATGCTTAAAAACTTCAGTATCTTCCAGCTTGAACAGTATTGTTGATCTTTTTAGAGACAATTCATATCACTGAAGGAAGCCATCCAGCCAATGTTGTGATGCTTTGAATTCTTCTGGGGATATTTCTAACTGTGATGCCATTGCAAGGACAAATACTTGAATATCAACCCTGCACACAACCAAAGTCTTTTCTCTCCTGTTAGCAATCCATTCACAGATGATGTCTTCCAGCTCAGGATATAATGGTTAATGACCTGATCCACACTTGCACTTCTTAACATTTCCCTCGTCGGCCTTTTGACTGAGGTTATCGTACGCTGCTCACCATTTTTGGACCATTCGGAGATCCAACTTCTTCTCTTTGCAAAAAGCCATCAGATTCTTTCCCTGGGAGTCCTCCATAATTCCTTTCTTGTACTCTATGGAATAACTCTTTCTTTTTGCACTCATCTTGTCTGGGGGAGGGTTAATTGAAGACTTACGAGACAATGAACAGGTGTGGTTGTGTCTTCTTAGTCATTGCCATTTTGTGTTGCCACTCCTATCAAGTGCTCACGTTTTACGTGCATTGTCTGTACTTTGACCAATCAAAGTACACTTGCCAGTGTTTATGGGTCAAGGATCTCAACCATCAAGTGTGAGTGAGGATTAGGGTTACAGTAAGAATTGTGGAGGACTCCCGGGGAAAGAATCTTACAACTTTCTGCAAAGAGAAGAAGTTGGGTGTCTGAATGGTCTGAAAATGGTGAGCAGAGTATGATAACCTCAGTCAACGGGTGTCAATAATATTATTGTTTATAATTACACAGGTCCGTCGTGTGTTGTTGCCGATCTTAACTGGGGCTTATTTTTGGGGTAGGACTTATATCATGACCACCCTGGAAAACCATGCCAGGCCTTATTCTCTGGTTAGGTCTTATTTACGGAGAAATACAGTACTGACAGATATAATTATTTGCTCACAGTTATTTACTGGGAAAATACAAAATGAATGAAACTGAGTCCAGTATTGTGGGCTGCAGCTTACACATTCTTGCACACTCCTGCCATTTTGGAGGGGTAGCTACAGACACTTGCTGATGGGTCTGTGTAAATGGTCCAGCACCTTGGTAGTATGGTGGCTGAGGATCCCCTTCTTGTACATATATTGACTTAACAGAATGGCCATATCCTGCTGTGGCCATACCTCTCAGCCGTACAGATTCACTCAGGTTACCTAGAGGCAGGACTCATATAACTGGTCAGTTCCCCTTCATATTGTGGTTTACAAGCAGGTTTGTAGCCACCCATTAATGGGTTTGCAGGCAGGAGTAGTATGGGTGCACATCAGAGTTTCAGACTTCACACACTCCATGACATCCACGCTTCTACACCCCCCTGTTATTCTATCCTCTTCCTAACATTATGCAAACAATATCTGAGAAGTATCCCTATAGTTGGCCCTTCATCCCAGCAGTATTTATAGACTGGTCCACAGTTCTTGCAGTAGGACATGGGGGGCATGCTAGTGGGATTTGTCAGCATGGCCTTGCATTTGTGCTCTGTTGACTGTGTTAGATTGTTAGTTAGGACCCCATGAGATACCATACATTGACACTATGGGTGATGCACAGTCCTTTCACATAAGACTGTAGGCTATTTGGTAGTGATGCGGCCATCTGTAGCAAGCCAGTGCATTCTATCACTCATACATTCCCAGGCTGCGAGCCAGTGGATTCTCTTGGGGTGACAGGGTAAGTTGTGAGGTGTTACTGGCAATACTTCCTGTCCATATTGATCCATTAGTCTGGATGTAGGCAGGGTGCTGCTTACAGCTAGGGATACACCTGTATAGGACACCTCTTCAGCATGCTGCATTCTGTAGATATTCCCATACAGAAGTGGGGTCATACTGTACTCATTCCCAACAGCAAGGATATGACCTGTGATAAACCTGTGGCTGATGGTGGGGTGAGCTGAGTGCATGTGTGATATAGAAGCTACTGGCAGCTGACTCACAGATATACCTGGGAAACTCCCCTTATGTTGCCTTGTGCATGGACATAGGCAATCTCTCATTACTTTATAACTGCCTTTTGTGGTCTGCCAGTGATTGGCCAGACTACACTAGTATTCCGTACTACATGGACAACTAATGCGCTGCTAACAATTCCAAAGTTGTGTGCAGTTGACAGATACATTATATGCACTCTGTCTAGGATACTTCCACCTGTGTATTGTGTGTATATAGGGGCCCACATTCATGACATGTCCATCTTTCAGATGGTGACAGATATTGACATCTGGACAGTGAGTATGGACGACTGCTAACATGGGTATCACTGAGAAACATTGTGGTTGGCACTGCAGTTGTCAGAACATGGCCCTGTCGACCACAGCAATGCCCATAGGCCACTGAGACAACCCTCCAGGCCTACATGCTGACCACTTCCAGACAATATTAAACACACAACAACTTACCACACAGATCCCTGTATACTGTACACATGCAGCAATCTATCCTGTAGATTGGGGCAGCTCGGGCAATCTGTGCTCCACTGATATTACTCCTCACACTTACATGCTACTGCATTTCTACGTAAGATTGTGGGGTGGGGGGCACACCTGATGACCTTAAACATTTACTATGACTGTACTGGTATTTGAGGTACTCATCTTAGGTTTTATTGACCTACATTTCAGTTTCAGATTTCTTACCCTTCAGAACTAACATACAACTGCCAGACCTGTTGTAGTCTGTGTGTGTAGGAATGGAGAGGGTCTGTTCACCATTGCCATAATTTGGAGGCCTTAGCCCAGCCTTTCTTTATGGTTGTCTACACCTGTCCTGCTGGCTGAGGCCGGTGATGGGTATGTGAGCTTCACTGACATGCATGTGTGTGTCCTATGGACACCCACAGTTATTTGGGCCACCACATGTACTGAGGTGGGATTTGTTACCTTGTCTAGTACTGCCTAGTATGTTGACACCAGTATTTGTTATGGAGTTCATGCTGCCCATATAGGTGTCCGCTATCTACTGCTATCCCATTCGGCAACCCGATTCCCTTGCATGCTTGCGTCCATACCATAGATACAACTATCAGAACATACTACCCTATTCAGTAATTGATAGGAAGAGTGACTTACTTTGTGGCTGGTCCAGTATTGAGGATGGCGCTGGAGGGCTGACTATGTCAGATGCACATAATACACGCCCTATACATGGTAAAGCACAGGTAGTGTCATGTTTGGCATCCATTTTACTGTATGTGCTAATCAGAGAGAGGTATCAGTCTCTGGGCCCTTACAGTGTCATTGCGTGTGCTCTGCATTGCCTCTTTGCCAAGGCCAGGGCATACTGTGCATGCCTCATCTGCCTACAGGGGCAGGGTCAGGATGTTCCTCCTCCAAGTCCCACTGTGCCTGTTGTGGCCTTGGTAATGGTGGGGGTTGGCCCCTCCCCATTTTGTTCCTGCTGCAGCTGTTTCCACAGGATCATATTGTGTAGCATGGCACATACTATGAACATTTGTCCACATGTAGCTGGAGAGTACTGGAAGGCTCAACTGAATATGTTGAGGCAGCAGAACCGTGACTTGAGGATCCCAAACACATGCTCTACAATGATCCTGGTTTGTACGTGTGCCTAATTATGGTGTTCTTGTTCGGGTGTGTGTGTACTTCTGATGGGTGTCATCAGCCACAGCTCCAGTGCATAGTTAGCATCCCCCAGTAGATGGCCATATGAGATGTTCCCAGTGGCAAACACCTGATATAGCTGTGAGCAATGCCAGATGTGGGAGTTGTGATAGCTTTCAGGGCTGCCCACACACACATTCATGATAATACCCTGGGCATCGCACACGACCTGGCAGTTGATGGAGGGGAAGCCCTTGCGATTTATGTAGACCCTACCCCACTCACCGGGTGGTGCTTTGATGTGGATGTGCATGCAGTTTAGAGCAACAACTACATGAGGGTATTCTGCTATATGGTAGAAAAGACGCATACTTCTGGTCAATGCCTCATGAGTGGTGGGGAAATAAATATGCTCATTGGCATGTGGTGTCATGGCATCCAGAAACTGGTGGAGTACCCTGGATGCTAATGCCTGTGAGACCCCCATGATATCCCTAGTTGATCTTTGGAAGACACCTGTGGCTAGTATTCTTAAGCTAGACATACCTTGGTATCCACTGGGATGGGTTCCCCTCTATTAGTTCTGTGTGTGAGGCGTGGCCGGCACAGCTCACCGATTTGCAGTAGAATGTCCCTGTCCACCCTATAGTGCTCCACTATCTCCAGCTCATGTAGACCCTGGTAGGTTACTGGTCTGTACACTTTTCCCCTCCTCCTAATTGTGGGTCAGTTGTCAGCACTCTCCTCCACACCACCCTCAGTCTCTGGCACATATTGATGGAGTAAAGCAGCAGCAGTCTCTAACATTTTTAGTTTTGCCAGTTGAAAATCTTTCATCTGTGTAAACCAGTGGTGTAGAGTTTGTGGGCAAAGCCAGTCTGTAGGGTGTTTGTATGGTTTATAGTATTGTGCTGGGCAGTTGCATGTGTATTTGGCTGATTCTGATACATTCCACCTGCCAGCTATGCTAGTTCTCCTGGATTGCCTTCCTCCTGCTGTTTCCCCTACATCCAGTCTGTAGGGTGTTTGCATCATTTATAATAGTGTGCTGGGCTGCTGCATGTGTATTTGGCTGATTCTGATACATTCCACCTACCAGCTATGCTAGTTCTCCTGGATTGCCTTCCTCTTGCTGTTTCCACTACATCCAGTCTGCAAGGTGTTTGCATGGTTTATAGTAGTGTGCTGGGCTGCTGCATGTGTATTTGGCTGATTCTGATACATTCCACCTGCCAGCTATGCTAGTTCTCCTGGATTGCCTTCCTCCTGCTGTTTCCCCTACATCCAGTCTGCAAGGTGTTTCCATGGTTTATAGTAGTGTGCTGGGCTGCTGCATGTGTATTTGGCTGATTCTGATACATTCCACCTACCAGCTATGCTAGTTCTCCTGGACTGCCTTCCTCCTGCTGTTTCCCCTACAACCAGTCTGCATGGTGTTTGCATGGTTTATAGTAGTGTGCTGGGCTGCTGCATGTGTATTTGGCTGATTCTGACACATTCCACCTGCCAGCTATGCTAGTTCTCCTGGATTGCCTTCCTCTTGCTGTTTCCCCTACAACCAGTCTGCATGGTGTTTGCATGGTTTATAGTAGTGTGCTGGGCTGCTGCATGTGTATTTGGCTGATTCTGATGCATTCCTCCTGCCAGCTATGCTAGTTCTCCTGGATTGCCTTCCTACTGCTGTTTCCCGTTCCCATTTCCTCCTCATTTAAGTCCCGAGGTGCACTGCACATACCCAGCGTTCAGATGTGAACAGTGCTGCTGTTTCCTGTTTTTTTAAACCCAGTGCACGGAGTGCACACCCATTTAAGCAAGGAAAATAGTGCTCAACAATGTGAGACACTCCTCCTTCTTTAGCTGTGCTTAGCTAAGGGCAAACACGGGCCACAGAGCTCCAATAAGGTTACAGCATGCATGACACAGCCCCTTATGAAGTCATCCACTTCTTCTACTTATACAACCGTGTTGCTGCACCTACAAGGTTGGGTGCAATCTAACACTGAGAGGAAATCTGTGATTCAGTATCAATCCCCTCATTTGCATAGACCAGAATGCTAATTCATAGTTACCACACTCACACTGAGCCTTTCCTCTTAGCAACTACTATTCCCTGGTATTGTTCTCTTATGCGTGCCATTGACTATTATGGCAAAATGCAGATTTGGGTATAAAAACTTATTTCCCTCTTTTTTTTATTTTCATGATGATCCCGTTTGCACACCACTGCCCTATACTTAAACGGCTGAGATTGGCCAAAAAAAATAAAACTTGTTTTTTATAAAATTTCAGCTATTTTTATGCCAATGGCCATTGGCATGCCTACTACATAGAATACATGCTTTCTTTTGAGCTGTCATCCCTCTGTTTTATAATTTGCAGAAATGTATTCGGTTAGTAACCGACTATTCATGCACAGACACCTGCCTGCTTCCCGGATCGCTAATTCACCTCATTTCATGGTTTTCACCTGCAAATGAGGTAATTAGCATGTGGCAGTGGTGTCCATGTTGGAATAGTGTAGGGGTGCTCATTCACATCTCCAGGGCTCGATCCTGGATCGCTCATTGGCCATATTGTGTGCAGCAGCTCTGGCACTATTCAGACACTCCGTGCACAGCTTGGTGAATCCTGGGGTATGTGTCAGTCTTGGTGTCAGAGGTGTAAGACATCTCTGGCAAAATATGAAGTGTTACCTATCATCTTATCCCAAGCTGACACATACTGGATTTCTTTAGAATCCCACCAACTACCTAGCAAATTGTTAACACTAATTATCATGTCTTTGTATCTGGACATCATTCATGGACAAAGTGTGATACTACTTATGACTAGTGTATTCCCTGATCACAACACATGATGAGTAAGTTTTACTATGTGTCTCTGTATATCCCTTATTTTATTTTATGCTTGAGAGTCTTGCTTGTCAGGGTCAACTGATGCTGACTTCAGATTCCCCTTTACATACATTTTTTTCAATCTCCTTTGAGCCATTATGTTTGGGCACCCCGATATCTCCATCTTATGGATGAGTCCCATTTGTCTAAGTGAGAAAATATACTATTTGATCATGAAGACTTAGATTCCCCATGAATTGGAAGAAGAGAAGATGTGCAGGGGGTTATCATACTCCATCTTGCTGTTAGGCACTTTTCTTGGTGTGCCACAACTTACTTTATCTTGCTGTTTAGTGGAGAAGTGTGAACTCTGCCAGTAGACAGGATGTGGAATATTCTATAATGCTCAGCAAAAGAAGAGGATGTAAATGTTTTTGAAAATGGGTAATGTTGTGCCAGTCATGAATAAGACCTTAGTGCAGTTGATAATAGAAAATGTATAACCCTACTAGGGTATACAAAAATAGTATTGAGTGCTACTGGTCTACATGGGAATAATGGCCAAGTGAAACAGGAGTCACTGCTATGGCCTAGTAAAACTGAACACTGTATTAAAACCTAATAAAATAGAACAGAGTATTATGGCCAAATAAAACTAAAGACATGGTTATGCATGGATATGTTGACTTTTTAATTGGTTCTCATCACTCTTAATGTGAATAAATGGTGGAAGCTGTACCTGAGGACAAATAAGTCTTGCTACTCCACACAGAGGAGGTTAAGTTAAATAGGCTTGAACCTGACCCATGCAGAAGGCATGTTCTGTGAGAAGCAAGACATCATCTTGTTTTGGCTGTTCCTGTTAGGAGTCATCACAATGGATCATCCGTTTCTATTTCTTCCTGTTCTCTGCATCTTGCTCTGTCACACCAACCACCTGCATGTCCTCTCTTACCACATCCATAAACCTTATCTTAGGCCTTCCTCTTTTCCTGTTACCTGGTAGCTTCATCCTTAGCATCTTTTTCCCAATAAAGTCAGCATCCCTCCTCAGCATATGTCCAAACCAACTTAATCTTGCCTCTCTCGCTTTGTCTCCAAACCTTCCAACTTGGGCTGACCCTCTAATATACTTAATCCTAATCCTGTGCACCCTTGTCACGCCTAGTGCAAATCATAACATCAAACTTTTAAAAGTCAAAAAACAAACCACAATCCAAAAATCGGCCTTGGTTGCAACAAGATAAAGAAAGATAAAAAATTCTTAAATAAGCAACTAAGAAGTGCTTACAGCAAGAACTTTAATTTAACAAATAAAAATAAAAATAAAAATAAATCAGATACATCCAATGAATCACTGGATGTATCTGATTTATTTTTATTTTTATTTGTTAAATTAAAGTTCTTTCTGTAAGCAAATCTTAACATCTTTAACTCTGCCACATCCAGCTCTAACTCCTGCCTTTTTGTCAATGCCACTGTCTCCAACCCATATAACATAGCTGGTCTCACTACCCTCTTGTAGACCTTTCCTTTCACTCTTACTGGTACTCGTCTGACACAAATCACTCCTGACACTCTTCTCCACTCACTCCACCCTGCCTGTACTCTCTTCTTCACCTCTCTCCCACACTCACCATTACTCTGAACTATTGATCCCAAGTATTTAAACTCATCCACCTTTGCCACCTCTACTCCTTGCATCCTCACAATTCCTCTATCTTCCCTCTCATTCACACACATATATTCTGTCTTAGTCCTGCTGGCCTTCATTCCTCTTCTCTAGAGCATATCTCCATCTCTCCAGGGTCTCCTCCACCTGTTCCCTACTCTCACTACAAATCACAATGGCATCTGCAAACATCATAGTCCACGGGTACTCCTGTCTGATCTCATCTGTCAACCTGTCCATCACCATTGCAAATAAGAAAGGGCTCAGAGCTGATCCTTGATGTAATCCCACCTCCACCTTAAACGCATCTGTCATTCTGACCGCAGACCTCACCACTGTCACACTACCCTCGTACTTATCCTGTACCACTCTTACATACTTCTCTGACACTCCCGACTTCCTCATACAATACCACAACTCCTCTCTAGGCACCCTGTCATATGCTTTCAAGTCTACAAAAACACAATGCAACTCCTTCTGACCTTCTCTGTACTTCTCCATCAACACTCTCAGAGCAAACATCACATCTGTAGTGCTCTTTCCTGGCATGATACCATACTGCTAATCCCTAATCATCACGTCCCTTCTTAACCTAGCTTCCACTACTCTTTCCCATAACTTCATGCTGTGACTGATCAATGTAATCCCTCTGTAGTTACTACAGCTCTGCACATCACCCTAGAAGCCAGACAAATTCACAAAATCACTTTCTATTGAGCCACAGCTCACTAATAGTAAATCTGTGTCTGAAGAACGTTATAGAAAATGGCAGCCTTGATGAAGAAGAGTTTTCTTACTTCTCTAAAATCCTGTGACCTTGGAGTTGCAGTAATCAGTTAGGGAAGGAGTGGATTAGTAAAGCCTTGAAGATGGTCAAGAATGTCTAAAATTTATTTTTAACTGTATTTTGTCAAATCATTGAAATGCCAGTTCCAAATGCTGCTTTGTGCAACCTGCATTATAGAAAGGTAACTCTGAAAGTGTTGTGAACCCGTGTGGAATATGGTGATTGGGAAATGGGTGAAGGTCTTGCAGTCTTAATTGAGGGCCTCTATGTACCTGTATACATTCAAAGTAGGAGCGGGTAGACAGCTTGACAATGGGAACAATATGACTAATCTATTTAACCTTTTGAGTGAAGATGCAAACAGTGAGCCATGAGCAGTTAAGTGGCTAAAAGGAAAAGTGAAAACAAAAAATCAGGAAGGTTTAACATGGCTCACACAGTTGGCAAAGTTTAGATGGGTTGACGAAAGAGAAAGCAGGCTGCAAGTTAAGTTTCCGTACTATTATAGAACTGAATGGTATGGTTGAAAGGGAAGAGAGAGCATCTGAGAGTGTTACAGTGGGGCATGAAAGTCTGTATTTCTTCTATCCTAGGCAGGCCACAAACTGTCCACAGGACCAATAACTTTAAAAAGTAGTCAGAGAGTATGTAAATGTAAAAAGTCAGTGTTTTTTTTTTCTGTAATGCTTTGCTGCATATCTTTTGAAGTGCATTTATGTTTTGTTTTATATACAAAATATTGTAGTATTAGAAAAGGAATTAGGTGTAGTATTTCATTTCCCTTTATAGTTGGGTTTAGGATTAGGGTTAGGTTTAGGTTTTGGAATAGTTGTAGGTTATGTAATGATGTTCTGTCCCATAACTTGGTCAGTGAGGATACCTTCTCTAAGAAACACAAAATATAATTCTCTGTATTTATTTATTTACTTGCTTGTTAGTTTATTTTTTGAAAAAAAAAATGGTTTATCAACTTTTTGACTGTTTGATTGTTGCTTCATGTTGCTAAGAAAAAAAAATTTCTTGCACAGACAAAAATGTTCGTCTCATCAAAGTTCAGTTTTGGTCAAAAGTAGCAATAATGACAACTTATGATGCCTGTGTGCAGATAATTACAATTTTATAAGCATACATTGCAGAGTTTATGGACTTGAAAATAGCATTCATTGTAAAGGTCTTATACTGATTTACCTATTATAGCAGCCTGCAGCTATTGCTGAAAGTACACTATATACACTGCAGTGCATTAATACACATGCTAGGTACTATGAATAATATATAATATATAGATATTACTGGTAAGCACTAAACAACTTCAGTACTAAAATTTAGAATAAACAGCATTTTCAATAACAAATGCTCTCTGATTTGCAGGTGACATTTCCTTTTAATTAATCAGTCCTGGAAAGTCTGTCCATATGTGTATATATATATATATATATATATATATATATATATATATATATATATATATATATTTATTTATTTATTTATTTAACGTTGTCTTGAGTCAATGTCAAAATCATTAGCTGTGTTATGCCCATTGCTTGTGTGGATTGGCTGTAGGACAAATGAGAAGTGAAGCATGAATGAATGTGTAAGCAGGTACATGAAGGGAGCATTTTTCCCTACAGGAGTATTGGGGTGGTGGTGAAATGTAGCTGTGAAGTTATGTGGTAGTAGTAGTAATAATGAAATGTGAATGATAATAGCTTACTTTTTTCTAATTGAAACTAATGATTCATAGCTAGTATGTTATCCTGGATTTTAGCAAAGTATGATCACACACACACACACACACACACACACACACACACACACACACACACACACACACACACAAATACCCACACAAAAACGCACTTACATACACACACTAAATCATTCCTGGCATGCAAGAATACAAAATTGTTCTTACTCATTGCATCACATTTACAGCTTCTTCATCATGTAAAAAATGTTCATTTCCGAACCAGCGCTGGTGAAGATATGTACTTTGATGTGAATGGTAATCCTCCTCCTATATATGATATAATTAACTGTCAGCTGAGCTATAATGAGGCCCCAAGATATATTGAAGTTGGAAAATATGATGCCACTTCCAGTCCAGGCCAAGAGTTTAGTATCAATGAAAGCTTAATCTTATGGAGTGGCGGAAGTTCAAAGGTGAGACTTTATTCCTTATGGTGATGGTACTGATGATGATGAAGATGATGATGAATGAATTGGGAACAGCTGATGTAATAAGGTGAGATGTTTGGTAATGGATATTGTGCATGCCACTATCTTTTTACCTGTCATAAAGATCAGATGGAAAGTCCAAATATTGCCTTTTAACTAAGTTCTCCAAACGGACAGGCCATAATAGTTACTTTTTCATAACCATATGCATAGTGAAAGTTATTGGTTAAACGTATAAATGTTCTTTATTTACATTTCAGGATCATTTATACCATTAATTTATAATAAAAATGCATTTGCTGATTAGTGGTGTGACATGCTACTTGGATAGTCTTAGAAATTGCATTATTCATTGTAATTTTAAGTTTTGTACCAAATAGAAATGATAGAAAATGACACCAGGATATGAGCTTTACTAATTGTAATATTTAGCCTACCCCAGTGTATAACACAGTCTTGAAATGTGCTGCAACCTTTGGAATCATAAATCTTTTTTTCTGTTTATATTGGAAAATCTGTGCCATTTCCAGAGTATTTAAGATGGCACAAATGTGAGCCATTGTTCTGTGCATTTCCATTCAACTATTGTTTCTCCTATGAGATTATTTATTAAATAGTAATACATGTGCTGCTTTCCTGTTACCTGTTTGGAAGATTCCTACTAACATGGTGATATCCCAATGCATGAGTGCACACTTGTACTGTAGGAGTCAATCACTGTCTGTACATAAAATATATTAATTCTCTAATGTCTCATCTTGCACTGCACATAGTGGTTACAGTAAATTATATGCAAACCGAGCAAGTACTGTTTCACTGCTAACATTTCATCAAAACAGCACCTTGATAATAACATAGCAAACAGAAAAAAATATTTTCTTTAGAGTCATAGCAGAGCATATTCATGCACCTGCTGGGATGGTCTCCCTGCACCATCAATATGATCAGGTGTGTGACTGTCACATTAAGAAAAGGCCAAAGTCTACAACATAATGAGTATGGAGATGTGTAGTTACTGAGTTGTGGTAAATGAACTACATCACCAAACTGTGACTTGACTATGACAAAATGCCATGTCCACTATGTAGTGTTGTGTTAGTTCATGTGTGCATCTTACATGATTGTATCACTTTCTTGCTATCTTACCACATGGCTCTTGTATTCAGTGAAGATAGTCTGTCTGCATAAGTTCTGCTGACCATGGCTGTGCATTTGTACAATGTCAGTGTCATCTTCCTCTTTCAGTACTCAGTTATATAATGAGAATGGCTCTCATACAGCCAACATTGTTTCATAAAGTCTGTGTGCTCTGTGCTACCAGACCTTGCCATATACTACACATAGGAATTGCATTCTACATTAAGATTTCGATTTAAGAGAAATGATTTAGTGCAGGTATCCAATGAACAGAAAAACATGCTACCAGAACATACCTCTGGTGTGTGTAAGTCTGTGAATTCACTGTGTGAGAAGAATATCCTCAAACTGTCAACAGACAAAACATTACTTAAATATATAAGTAAACCTGGGATCAACAAACACTTCTACACATTTGTGCATGATGAAAAAACTGTGATTTTTTTTATTTTAGACTCATTTTAAAATCAGACAGAAGACATAATACTATACATATCCATGACAACTTGAATATCATCCAAGGAGCAGAAGCAGAATTTACAATGCAGTCTGCAGTTTGTTTTTTTTTCCCAAATTTTTTATTGATTTTCCAATAACAATCATTTAAACAACAAATTATAATAAAACTATATACAAATTTTACAAAGGCCTCAAGCACTATATAAAATGTTATAAATGAAAAGAAGGGTACAATATTCATTCATTCATACTTTCAAAACGACTAATTTGATGAAGACAAATCTAAATTCAATGACTGAATAAGGGCTGAAACTTTTGTCCAGGGGTTGTTAGTCCATTTTCTGGGATATATTCTTGCTTCTTTAACTTTTATTTCCATTGACGCTACTTCAACCAGGAGGATCTTGAAATCATGTAAGGTTGGAATGGAGGATGACTTCCATCTTCTTGTAATACATTTTTTGGCTACTGCTAGAATTGTCCAAAGAAGATACTCATTTTTGTTATTCAATACAATAGATTCATTTACATTGAGAAAAATTAATGATTTTGATAATATAAAGGAATCAGTAAAGATGGCTTGGAGAAAATTTTCAACATCATTCCAAAATTTCTTAATGCAAGAACAATCATAAAAGATATGAGACCAATCGGCCTTGCATTTTAAAGAACACCTCCAACACATCTCCTGCTCTGAGGAGCTAAATTTAGCAATCTTACTAGGCGTGTAAAAACCTCTATGCAAAAATTTCCATGAGAAAATTTTCCATATTTGTTAGTTTAAGAGAATGTAAAATTTTTGATTTAGTCACAGAAATTAGGGACAATGTGCAATCTTTAGTGATAAAATCCCAAAACCTCTGACTAGGAGTAGTCGATGGAATTCACCATGAAGTATTTCATTCATAAGAGTTATGCATTTAGGTGGAGAACTAAAGGAAGAACTTTGTATTGTTCTGCATAAGTCTTGAGTAAATGGAAGCAGACTATTTTGAACTAGCCAGTCTGATGATGGTAGGTCATATTCTTTTATCAGAATTTGTGTATCTATGGTAACTAAATATTTTGTACAATGTAACCAGCATATAATTTTTTTTCCTTTCTCAATAGCTGAGTCTATCTAAACTTATATTATCAAAAAATTTTTTTGTATCTTTAAAGGGGAATAGAAGCTGGATCCATATTTTAATGTCAGTATTGTTATTTACAAAGCTTCTAAAGGACTTATAAATCCAATTTAAGTAATCTAGATTAGTGAATTTAATAGTATTATACTGTATATTAATACAAAGTACATACCAAAGCTTGTTACTTAATTCACTTAATTGTAATTTTTTTATTAGTTTATTTCATTTAGGATGATACTTGTATGTAGCATTTTCCAAGCCGAAGAGTAGTTGGGATCTATCCAATTTAATATTGTTTTTAGGTTAGAGGCATTGATACAGGATTCTAAATCTGGAAAATTTATTCCTGCAAGCTCCCATGGTCTGATATGATTGGTTAGAGCTATTCTATTTTTTGGGGGTACCATAGACATTTTAATAGAGTTTTGTTTATTTCTTTTAAAAAAAATTACTGGGTAATACAGAAATAGAAAGAACTATGTAATTTATTTTTGGCAATAAGATCATTTTAATTAATTGTAATCTATCTTCAAATTTTAGATGCAATTTATTCCATTTTTCTGTGAGAGTTTTTAGTGAGTTTATAATGTTTTTATAGTTTGTGTTTAAAGTTAGGTCTATATTTTCACATAGGTCAATCCCTAGATACTTCAAAGAAGAAACCTGTTTCCCAATTATTTCATTATTGGTTGAATTGGTATTATCATTAGAATTTTTTTATTCAATATCATATGATTAGATTTAGAACTACTAATTTTAAGGCCAGAAATATAGTAAAATTTTTTGACTAGTATATCTAATTCTTGTAAGGATTCTTCGGAATTTATTAAACTAAGCAAGATATCATCTGCAAATAATATTATCTTGGCATTAAATTGATTATTTATATTTAGGCCTATAATTTTAGGATCTGACTGAATTGCCAAAGAAAGAGGTTCTATTGCTTAAGCGAATAAAATCGGAGACAATGGGCATCCCTGTTTGGTACCTTTAGTAATTTTAATTTGCAGTCTGCAGTTTGTGAAGACAAAGTGAGTGAGATAAAAAGTGGAAATGAAAGCTTTAAATATTACTGCTGTCAACTCTGGTTGTGAAGTATAACAAGAATATAACTGGTACTGTTATTAAACATTGCACAAAATGGAGTAGATCTGGTATGCAGTAGAACTAAATACCAAAGCCCTACATGACTAATGGGAATTGGTACAAAATTGGGTAGCACACTATACAGAATCTAACCTCATTTTGTAGGCATAGTACTCCATACATAGAGCAGACAAGTAAATTGCCCTCTCCAGGCCAGTACACTAGTTAGAAAGATTATACCACCTGCATGTGGGCTGCTGCCAATGGGATAACTTTTGAAACTTAAACTGTGTTCCTATAATAGTGTAATGATTGGGTCTATGTCAGTTCTGTGTATGCTGACATTGCTGAATGGCAGTGCATCAAAAATGCAGTATCTTGAAACCCCATACCCCCCTGCTAACTATATACATCAACTCCAAGATCACACAACAGTAGGGAAAAGGGAACATTTCCTGATACCACCATAATGCAATCTCCATCAGAACGGTCCAAGATACTGCATTTTCGATGAAGTGCCATTCGGAGATGTCACAATTTGCTGAATTGACATAGACCCATAATGATCATGTCTGACTGAACCCTCTTCCTCCCTGATGTGCTGTTCAGCTATCACAGCTGTGTACCAGGTGGGCAGCTAGTGTGCAATGCATGTGAAGATTAGCTTCACAGGAAAACAACAGCATTCTCACACTTCAGACAAAAGTACGCTGTGTCTGAAAACAACAGCATTCTCACACTTCAGAGACAAGTACACTGTGTACCAAGACTGTTTGCTGGCAGTGACAGAGGTGCACTAACACAGTGGAGTTAATTGGTCTCCTTTGCATACATAACTTCAAATCCTGTCACTGCTACTCTATACAACAAGGTAAGCTGCACATATGAAATAATACAACAGAGTACAGTACACTTGGTAGTTCTCATATTCAAGCTGCCATCTGTTGATGCAGTTCACTTAAAGGAATGCACCTGTAAATTTAAGCCGCAATTTCAATGCACACACACACACACACACACACACACACACACACACACACACACACACACACACACACACACACACACGCACGCACACACATGCAAACAAACATGCATGTGCACAATAATACACATTATCACATGTCGAATGACACACACATATACTGTTAGATACATATGTTGATATAGATATAGATACAGATATAGGTTGTCCTTAAGGACTCATTTGCATATTGCACATGTGCCTCCACTGCAGGAGGTTTAATATATTACACAGTGAAGACTCTAGCTTGGCTTGGTCGTTCTTGCAGTTTCTATTAAATGGTTTGTTTGTATGACCTTTTTAACCTTTGGTTTGGTTATATGTCTATATAGATAGATATATAGAAATATAGATTGATATAGATTCAATAAATATATATCTATATTAACTATAAGGATTTCCAGTGCTCAATGATATAAATGAAGATTATTGAAGTGAGAGCTTCACCAAGGCAGACCAGTTTCACTAAATTAGCATTATCAGCATTATCTATACATAGATAAATTGATGTGTGTGATTGATTTTGAAATATTTTAATGACTCACTTCATCTGATTAGAGGAAATATAGTAGTCATTTTTTTGTATTACTGATATTTGTTAGGTCCCATAGTCAGGTATAATTTGCCCCAGATATTAACTTTCAGATAATACTTGCTAAGTTATTGCCTTAATGTTGAATGACACATCTATGCACTGTATAAGAAACAGAATCTAATGACATATTTTGAAGGTTTTCTGAGTAATTCAGGTTTCCATCCCTGTGATTTTTCTATTAAGGAATCATAATACCTTTTCAAATTGTTTCAGATGGAGTACAACATTGAAAAGAATTGCAGAATAGAACAGTGAATTATTAAGAGTCTAGAGATCTATCTGGAGTAATTAAACATGCCCTTTTGAATTAGATATGTTACAGAATATGCTTTAATGTCTTTTGCATGTTTTATTTATTTATTTAACATCTGTTAACTGGGAAAGTCCGACTTGGAACAAAGCCAATTTTCAACAGAGGCCCGGGGAGAAAGCTCCAGATGCTTGGCTTTGTAATGTGGGAGGAAACCCACACAAATGCAGGGAGGACATGCAGACTCCACACAGAAGGCACCCCAGCCAAGAATCGAACAGGAGAACCTGTTGCTGTAAGGTGACAACGCTACTGCTGCACCACTGCGACAGCCACACCAGTCAGTGTTTAAACTGTTGCCTACTATTTCTCATGAGCTTTATTGATGGTGGCATTTTTACTTCTTGGCTATTGGTTTTGTAATCAGACTTGATCTATAAGATACATACTACAATCTGCAAGATACTCAATGCACATGCACAAATCCATGCAATCCTCTTGCCCATAGGGACTATATATTGGGTAAAATCTAATTATATTGGTGAGGCTTGCAAGGGCCATTAAGCCTTTTGCCTAGTAATCTTTTATGAACCTATGAACTTTATGTCCTTTGTTGCCAAGTACCTCAGTTCTAAATAATTGGTACTGCATTAGCTTTTTTTTTTTGTACATTGTCTTGGAGATCTTTAGAATTTTTATTGAAATAACTACATTATCCATTTTCCAGTCATTAAAATTGTGACACTGCCAGCCCGGCTATCTAGAATTTTGTAAATAATTCTATGCCATTTGTGAATATTGATATAATTTATATAGAACAGTATATGCACTGAGCTTAAAAAATGTAACCACAGCATACCCTGCTGGAACACAGAAGATTAACTTGCAAAGATTTAAGAAAATAAGTTGAAATTAAGTTGTTTTATGATTGTATTTCAAAGTTAGTTTCAATGCAGCAAGGAGACAGGATGTCAAACTAGGGTGCCTTCTGCATTTTTTGTAAGTGTTTTATTTTTTATGACTTTCAGGATTTGCAAACTTCTGAAGGCTATGTATTCTCACAGAGAGCTGTTAAATTCTGTTAGTTTTGACAAAAGGGGTTTAGCTTGGAAACTGAAGTCAGGTGACAAAGAGTGATGCCATCCAAGCTAACCCAGCAGTAATGTTTGATATTAATTTAAGAACTATTGTGAATTTGATATTTTGACTTGAACCTAGCAAGAACATCCACTCATCATCATCTGCACTTGCTTTGCTCTGTAAGTAAGTTATTTAGGGCATGGTGTCTCATTTAGATATAGACAGAAATATAGTAAAAATTAGTTTAGATGTTTTCTGTGTTTATTTGAGACTTGTCCTGCAATGTTGTTTTAAGATATTTCCTGTGATTTTGGACTCTGAAGTAACTATGTTGGATTTACTGAGTATTGTCTTGTTCTTTTACTATTTATTATTAAATATATTTAAACATGTCTTTGTGGCTGATATTTGTGAGACATATTTAAGCTCTTAGAGTACTTGCATATGTATTTGGTGACATTGTACAGACCACTCCTGACAGCCTGGCACTTGGTCAAAGCTACCATTTGGAGTATTAGTAATATTACATAGTAGGATTGGATACCCTTGGTTAAAAGCCTAGAGTAGCTGATAAGAGTGGTTGGTGGCAGTGATAACTACCTTATAGTCAGGGCTGTAGGAGGCATAGCTAGTAAACCTGTGCCAGCCTTTCCAGGTGTGTGTGTGTGTGTGTGTGTGTGTGTGTGTGTGTGTGTGTGTGTGTGTGTGTGTGTGTGTGTAAATCAAATCTCAAAGTGTGTGTGTGTGTGTGTGTGTGTGTGTGTGTGTGTGTGTGTGTGTGTGTGTGTGTGTGTGTGTGTGTGTGTCAGCTACTTGGGCAGGGACATGAAGCACTGGTTGGACTTAGAGGGTGCTGGGTTTTTGGCTTTACCACTCAGCTGAGATCTCAACCCTATAGCTGTGCCAGTGGGGAGTCTTACTGGGGATCTGGAGAAAGAGATAAAAACCAGACCCAGACTAACTGTGGTCTCTGTGTGCTCTTAAGGGAAATTGCACTTTAATATTTGTGTACTTGTCATCCTCTCATTGTGTACATCCCTCACTTTTGCCAGTGGTGAGGATTGAGGATCCTTGATTACTGGACCAGTACAGGCGCATCACAAACATATTTGGTTATCCACATGCCATTTTCTACTATGTGTGGGATTCAGACAACCACAGGCTGATGCCCTTTCCAGTTCATAAGCAGACCCATTGCAGGGATTCTATACACTCTGTATCACCATGGTGATCCATCTCCATGGCAATGACCAGACAACCAGTAGCTGATGCCCTTTCCAGTTCATAGGCAGGCCCAGTGTGGTGATTCTACACACTATGAATCACCATGATGGTCCGTCTCTATGGCTATGCCAAGTGATAATAAGGCATACTTGGGAAATCAGTCTACAGTAATTAGCAAGATGTTGTCTCCCAGAAATGTCTGCAGTAAGGGATTTATGCCTGTGAGTGATTTAGAAAATTCTTCAGACATGTAAATTAGCACAGCCAGCCATGACAATTAACACATAACACAGCCAAAATGCCAGGTTCCTTCATCACTTTCATTGTGAAAGATCACATTAAAGATAAGAATCGGGGAGCTTAACAAATATGTAGTGATAGTGGGGTATGAATGGCATTGTATGTGTATGAGTGAGTGTGTGTGTGTCTGTGCGTGTGTGTGTGTGTGTGTGTGTGTGTGTGTGTGTGTGTGTGTGTGTGTGTGTGTGTGAGCTGTTAAGCCTCTGCGAGCCTTTAAACATCAATCAGCCTATTATAAATTAGAGAAAGAAAACTATGCCACCTTTTTTTGCTTAATTCCAGCTGGAAATCCAACTAGATTGATTTAATTTTGACACAAGATATTTATGCTTTTCTAGTTAGCATCTTTTAAAATCATTTCCCCATTCTTTTATTGGGTGCAGTACAGGCAGACTGTCTTCTACATAGTTTAAAATATGTTTGTGCTTTTTTCACTGCACTTAGCTTTTAATGTGTATTAATTTACCCTTCATAGTATGTTGCAACTTAACTCTTTCATTGATGATGGAGCTTGCATATCTCTGTGACACCTGTACAGATGCTGCTGGTGTAAATCCTGTAACAATGCAATGAACAGCAGCATATAAGGAGTTCTAAACTCAGATTACATTGTTCCTTAGTATGTGTTACTCTCTTGATTGCTGTTTAGGTTCCCAAGTCTATATGTAGTGAAAGTTGCTCAACTGGATATAGAAAAGCCACCATGGAAGGAAAGCCTATATGCTGTTTCCTCTGCATTCCATGCTCTGAGGGGGAAATCAGCAATGTAAGCGGTAAGTAAAAAAATATGAAACAGCTGAAAACATCTATTAATGTAGCAGAAAATTGCATGTTTGGTTTTCGCAGTTTAGTTTGCAGAGTAAATGAACTGATGAACAATACATTTACTTCTGTACAGCTCATTTGAATTTTATAGATATACATTTGCAAATGCAGTGACACCTTTTTCCTCCATTATCCTACTGTTAACAAAGCTTTGAATTTCATTTCCTTTTCAGTCTATTCAGAATGCAGCAATTAAGACAATTCTGTCTCATTCATTTGGATGGTCAGATTTGGTATTCATGATCATATATTGTTTCTTCACGCTTTCTCTCTCTCCCTCTTAATCCATTACTAATAACCTTCTCTCCTGTCTTTCATCTCTGTTTCTCCCACACTTCTTACCTCTACTGCTATCTCTTTCAACTTCTTAAACCTTCCTTACCCATAGTCTTCCATTCATTTTCTTCTTACACACTGTAACTTCTGCAACATCACTGCTATACCCTCTTAAAGTCTTTCCTAACTCTAAAGTCTTTGTCTTTTCCTTAGCGCCATGCATTTAGATTCAACCATATTATTATGTCAACTATAATTATACTATATTGTAATTAGTTTATCATGTGTGTAATAAGCATGTGTATATAAGCATTTTATATTCACCCAAACGTTCCACATCAACTATAGTTACACTACATTGTAATTAGTTTATAAAGTGGGTATCAAGCAAGTTTACATATTCCAAATGTACTACTGTTAACAAAGAATGATTTCCTCCATTTGCGCAGTATATACTCAGTGTGCCTTGTGATTTACTATATATTCTATTTGTGTTTTCTTGTGGAGCTTTTCTTCCCGGGCCTCCACTGAAAATGGGCTGCTCTGCTTGTACCAGTGGACTTTCCTGGTAAACAAATGTCAATAAATAAACAAATAAATAAATATATTTCTAAATGTGTAATTTGCCAGTGTAAGTCTTAGAATTTAGATAGCAAAGTCTACATGGAGAAACTCATACTCAGTAAAAGAGATGTAAAAGATGGAGTGAGAGTGAGGCTGAAAGAGTATAAATATGTGGGCAGCATACATCTCAATCTCTTATCCCAAGAAATCTGGGCAAAGACTGGTTCTTAAGACATCTAGATATAAATAGGTGATTGTTCCATACTGACACTATACAAAGATAAAACAAGTATTTCTTCACTACTGACATTATACATAATATTAAATTCAAAGTATAAAACATTTAGTATGCAAATAGTTAATGTACAATATCGCTAACAAACAAATATTAGATGAGACATAATACATGGAAAAGGAGGGATTTAATAAAGATGCTAGGAATAAATAAAATTGAGGCATGCTGTGAGAAACATTAGTCAGTAGGTAGATAATAATTAAATTTCGAAGAGGAAGAGAGTCATTGTACAGGTGATGAGTCAAGGATAGTGAGTGTAAGAATACTGAGGTACATACTGACATAAAACCTGGTTGTAAGAGAGTGGTGTAGTGTATTTGAAGGAGAAGGATAAAGTAAAATGGTTAGAAAGAAACTGAAATGTCACGTGGTGATTAAGATAGGAAGGTAAGTGAGAAGGACTAGTAGAAGGGCTTATTATGTAGAATGGGATGGGGATATAAAGGGATGGTGGTATGAGCTGACAAAGAGAAATGGAGTTTCTCGTGTAAGAAGTATATGCACAACCACATGTAGTTTAGGTGTTTTTATTTATTTATTCATTGCATTTATTTATTTAATTATTACATTTGTTTACCAGGAAAGTCCACTGGGCCTAAAAAAGTACATTTTCAGTGTAGGCTTGGGGAGAAAAGCTCCAACAAGGACATAGATACAGAAAAATTAAACATTAATTGATACATAAGTAGAAACAGTGTTACACATAGTGATTACAGTAATATATACAGAATATATACATAAAAGCAGGAATTTAGTTGGTTTGATTACAGTAATATATATATATATATATATATATATATATATATATATATATATATATATATATATATATATATATATACAGAATATATACATAAAAGCAGGAATTTAGTTGGTTGCCAGATGAATTCAATCAGAGAGGTATACATAGAGATATATCAATCAGCATTATTATGCCAGTATCAACAAGTGATGAAAAATAATAATTATGGACAAAATATCATCAGCCAGCAGAAGTAAAAAGCGTAGGAGTTTAGTTATCATATAAGAAGAAAGAAGAGGTTAGGTTATATAGCATGTACATATTCAGGAAGAGATGAGATCATTTTCAGTATTTGTTTGAAGGTGGTAGTTCTGCCTGAGTTTCTTAAAGAAGATGGAAGTGAGTTCTATACAGTGGCGGTGAAGGAGTAGAAGAGTTGACCAGCAGGTAAGGTGGGCTTTTCTACTTTTAGACGTAGATGTTTTTCAGATCTTAGTTGCCTGCTGGGTTGGTATTTGGCAAGTAGTATTGAGAGAACAGGATAATCTGTGGGTCTGTAGATTATTTTGTGCGCTGAAGTTAGTTGGATGAATGAGAGATGATGGGGGAGTTCCAGCCAGCCTAATTGTTTCAGTGAGCTACATTGGTAGGATGAGAATTTGGCCTCAGCTATTCTGCTTTAACACATATCAAGTTTGGATTTTGTAGAATTTTGGATATTAGCAAGGAGAAGGTGCCATAAAGGAGAGAGGCTAATAAAAAGGTGGTTGCAATGGTTTGTCTAGTAGAGAGGCTAAGAAAGCATTGGTGCCTGTAGAGCATACCAAGCTTTTGTTGTGTTTTTTTGATGATACTGTTTATGTATAGGTCAAAGTTAAGGTTTTCATCTATAATAATTCCTAATAGTTTAGTGTGTGAGACACCTTCTATGGTATTGTCTTGGGCTTGTATAGTGACAAGTTTTTTTTATCTAGGAGAGTGGTTTTCTTGGATGTAAAATGTACGAGTTTAGTTTTTTTCGGATTTAGGGCAAGATGATTGTTAAGCATCCAAGATTCAGTAGAGGTGAGGGCATTCTTGGTGATTTGTTGTTCAGAGCCAAATTTGCATTGCATATTACAGTAGAGTCATCAGCATACTGGATTACTGAGCATTGTGGAAGAGTGGAGTGAAAGTTGTTAATAAAGATGCTAAATAAGAGAGGACCAAGTATGGAGCCTTGTGGTACCTGTATTAAGGAAGGAGAAGAGGGCAGTAGTTGTGCTGTGTCCTGGTCTGAAACAATGCTGACTGGGTGATAGAATTTGGTTTTCAAGCAGGTGGTTGTGGAGTTGGGCATGGATGCATTTCTCCAGTATTTTAGAAAGGGGTGAGAGAATTGCTATGGGCCAAAAGTTTGTGATGTTTGTGTTGGTGCCACCTTTGTGTAAGGGGAGAATGAATGTTTTTTTCCAGATGTCTGGAACAAGGAATTCTTTAATTGATCTGTTAATGGGTATGCTGATGTGATAAGCTATACAGTTTGCAGCTAGCTGCAGGAAGTGTGGGAGTAGATTGTGAGGGGCTAGAGTACAGGGATATAGCTTAACTAAAAGTTTTTTTATTGTGGTGGTAGGTATGGAAGAGAATTTTAGGTTGGAGTCGAGGGTAGGATTGTTTTATGGGATGATTTGGTCATCAGCTGTCTTGGTGGTGGTGGTGTTAACTGTAGGAAAGGTACGTTAGGTTAGCTATGGTGTCAAGTGAAGTAGGAATTGAAGAGGGTGGCAAGTTCGGCTGGAGTTTTGTGTGGCTCAGGCGATGGGTTGCTTTGAGAGCCTGGGTGTAATGGTTGGTTAATGGAGGACCAGAATTTTTTGGGATTGTGTTTATGTTGGCTTTGTAGATGGTGGTAGTGAGCTTTTTTATCTCTGGTTATTAGATGTATTGCCTGATTAAGGAGTTGTTTGTATTGTAGTAGAGTTAGGGGGGTATTTGTTTTTTTACCATGATTTCCAGATTTCATCCCTTGTGGACATAACTGTTTTGGTGGATTTTGAGAGCCACCTTGCATGGTTATGTTTTATTCATTCTTGCGGGTGGGTGCTTGCTTATGTAGGATGTTTAGGAATGTTGAGTTAAAGAATTCAGCAGCCTTATTTAGTGGTAGGGATTTGAGGAGTTCTCAATTTACTTAACTAAAGTTTCAATAAATATGGATGGTTGGAACTTAGTCAAATTTCTAGTTGATTTGTATTGGTGTTGGCCTGGGGTTGGGGTAGATTTGCATACAATATATGCTGGGTGGTGGTCACTAATGGTATTAGGTAGTATGCCTGCAGTGGTGAGATTGTTAGGGTGGGACACTAATATCCAGTCTATTGTGGAACCAAAATTGTTATTTTTGTGGGGTCTGGTGATGTCTTGAATTAGTTTGGAGAAGTTGTAAAGGTTTATGCTTTTTGAGAGGTTGTTTTGGGCAATGTCTAGCCAATCAATGTTAATATCACCTAGGATTCTGGTTTCATTATCTATCTTTTGGGATGTCCAAGCAAGTATGTTCTCTAATATTGTTATGTTGTTTCCTGGAGGAATATACAAAGCAATTATGCAAATGTTTTTATAATTGTTAAGTTTTAATATAGAGATTAGTACTTCGGCTGAGGAGAAGTTAGATGTTGGTTTTGAGTAGGGAATTAAAGAATATTTGCTAGGTAAGAGTATTGGTACTCCCCTTCCTCTCTTGTGGTGCCAATTGGCTGTTAGGCATGAGTAGCCTGGGGGGGAGAAATTCAGTCCTTGAGATTCATTAAACTTTTTTTCTGTGCAGGAACAGTGTAGCCGCTCCTGCATAGAATATGGCCACCGAGCAATTCAGGAAACAGCTAATCTGATGTGCACGAGCCTGCCAGCACTGTTTCTGCATGGAAAGGCATGCAGAATGCTAATTACCTCATTTGCTAGTGTAAACCGTGCAAATGAGGTAAATTAGTGATTCAGGAAGCAGGCAGGTATCCGTGCAGGAACAGTGCTAGTTGCAGAAATGTGTTCGGTATTTCTGCATATAGCAAAATGGAGGCATGACAGCTCAAATAAAAGCATGTATTATAAACTTTACGCATGCCAATGGCCAAATATAAGGCCATTGGCATGGAAAAGTGTTTAATTTAATAAAAAATCAAAGTATTTTTTTTTGCCCGATCTCGGCCGTTTAAGCATAGGGCAGTGGCACACAAATGGGATTTTTCCAAAAATGCAAAAAAAAAAAAAAAAAAAAAATATGTAAACTCAATTTTAGGGGAAATCTGCATTTTGCCATTATAGTCAATGGCATACAGAATCAAAACATTACCAGGGAACACTTGTTGTCAAGGGGAAAGGCTCCATGTCAGAGACATAACTATGGACTAAGGCAATGGGGTATGCAAATTAGGGGAAAATTACTGAATCACAAAATATTCTAAGTCTACACACTGCACTTAACCATGTAGGTGCTAGAACAGGATAATGTAGGCAGGAGGAGCAGCTAACATGAAAAGGGTGTGTGTCCTGTTTGCTGTAAGCACATTGGAGCTCCATTGCCCGAGTTTGCACTTAGCTAAGCACAGCTAAGCAAGGGTGTGTGTCTGAGGCTGTAATGTCTTACATCATGAAATGAAGACTGAGTTTGTATGCAGTGGACGGCCATTTCTCCTAAAATGTGTTTACCTTAACTAAACGGGTGTGTGCAGTGTGCACTGGGACTTCAACAAACAAAAAAAAAAAAATGGAAAGCACAGCAATGTTTACATTTAGGCAGCAGGTTTGCGTGCCGCACCTCAGGGCTTAAAAGGGGTGGAAATGGGAAGGGGGAAAAGAAAAAAAAGGGAAATAGCAAAATACAGCCACTCAAATACAAGTAAAATAGCTGGCAGGTGGAATGTCTCAAAGTCAGCCAATCACACAAGCAGCATCTGCAGCATGCCACTATAAACTATGCAAACACCTTCCAATCTGATTTTTCCCACAAACTCTGCACCATAGGTGCACACATATGGAGAAATTTTAACTGACAAAACTAGCAAAACATTTTAGGGGCTGCTGTCACTTTGCTCTAGCAGTATGTGCAAGAGGCCAAGGGCGCAGAGGAGGATAATGTTGACAACCAACTCAGACCAAGGAGGAGAAGAATGTTCAGATCCAGGGTAACTTACCAGGGGCTACATGATCTGGAGATAGTTATAGGTTCATAGGTCCATAGGTTAGTACTAAGCTAACTGCCCTTGCGAGCCATTGTAAGCCTAGCCAATTATCCCTTGTGAGACTCAAGCCCTGCACCTTATGTTTGTAAGGCAAACACCTTAACCATTAGGCCACCCTCCCATAGAGCTCTACAGGGTGGACAGGGACATACTTCAGCAACTTGTTAAGCTGTGCCAGCCTTGCCTCAGACCCAGAACCAGCAGAGGGGAACCCATCTCACTGGATGCCAAGATAAGTGTAGCCTTAAGAATGCTAGCTACAGACCAACTGGGGATATCATGGGTGTCTCACAGGCATCTGCATCCAGGATACTCCACCAGTTCCTAGATGCCATGCGACCACATGCCACTGAGCACATTTACTTCCCCAGTACCCGTGAGGAGAGGACCAGCAATATGTGTCTCTTCCAGCATATAGCAGAATACCTGGAGGTACTGGGTACCATAGACCGCACGCATATCCACATCAAAGCACCACCCAGTTACCAGAGTAGGATCTACCTTAACTGCAAGGGGTTCCACTCCATCAACTGCCAGGTCATGTGTGATGCCCAGGGCATTATCATGAATGTGTGTGCTGGCAGCCCTGGAAGCTATCATGATTGCAACATCTGGCATTTGTCACAGCTGTAGCAGGCATTTACCACTGGGGACATCCCATATGGCCATCTGGTGGGGGATGCTGGCTATGCACTGGAGCCGTGGCTGATGACACCCATCAAAAATGCAAACACACACCCACACAAGAACGCTATAATGAGGCACACATACACACAAAGCAGGATCATTATATAACATGTGTTTGGGATGCTCAAGTCATGGTTCTGCTGCTTTGACATATCTGGTGGAGCCTTGCAGTACTCTCCAACCACATGTGCACACATGTTCATAGTATGTGCCGTGCTACACAATATGATCCTGCAGAAACAGCTGCAGCAAGAACAAAATGGGGAAGGGCCACAGAGCACCCCACCATTGCCAAGGTCTCCACAGGCACAGAGGGACTCAGAGGAGAAACATCCTGAGCGTGCTCCTGTAGGCAGAATGAGGCATGCCCTGTATGCCTTGTCCTTGGTAAAGAGACAACGCAATAGCACGTACACAGCCACAGTAGGGCCTGAGGGACTGATATCTCTCTCTGACTCTCACACACAGTAAAATGGATGCCAGACATCACACCACCTATACCTTCCATGTATAGGCAGTGAACTGCATGCATCCGACATAGTCAGCCCTCAAGCACTGTCCTCACAACTGCCTCAAGCACAAGGTAAGTCAGTCTTCTTAACAATAACTGAATGGATAGAATGTTCTGATAGCATGTCTATGGTATTGATGCACGCATGCAAGGGAATGGGGTGACTTACTGGGATAGCAGCAGACAACTGACAGCTATGTGGGACAGCAGGAAATGTATGCCCAGTACTAGCTTACCTACACTATGCAGTACCACCCTAGCTGACAAATACCACTGCAGTATATGTGGTGAGACAAATAACTGGGTGGGTCATAGGTCACATGCATGGATGACAAAGTGGGGGACCCATATTCACCCTCATCCTCTCCCAGCAGATCAGCTGTAGAACACCATACAGAAATGTCTGGCAAAGGTCTCCACATGGTGATATCCACAAAATTTCCACCTACAGCCTTACACAGTGATATCACAGCAGGTCTGGCAGTGGCAGTATGGCTCTGAAAGGTAAGAAGTCTGAAACTAAAAATGTGTATGCTAGAACAATCTGACCTGTGGTTGATACTGTTATGCCTGTAGTCTCAAAGATAAGGCATGCCACTATGATAGATGGGACCAAAATGTTAAGCAAATAGCAGCACAGTCTGTGCTAATGTGTATTGTGTGCATATGTGACACCACATAGTCCCATAGAAATGCAGTAACATGTCCTTAGCCTTAAGCAGCATCCAGCTGTCAACTAGAGTAATGGCTCAACATGAACAGAAGGCAATTGTCAGTAACACCCAGTCAGCTTACTGGTGCCATCCTAGGGGCATCCACTGCCTGGCAGCCTGGGAACATATGATCATCAGAATGCACTGACTTGCTACAGATGGCCTTCATCTGTCACACCTGGCCTACAGGCCTCTGGCAAATGCCCATGACTCACCCACAGAGCCCTGTTAGGGAGTGAGGATAACACCAGCATAACACAGTCAACAAAATGCAAAGGATGGCCATGCTGCTAACTGCTAGGAGCAATCCTGCCAGCCTCAGAGAGCCAGAAATCTGGACAAATCCATGAATAATGGAGGTGATAAATGTCCAAAGAGAAGGACACCTTTGAAATACTGCTCTAATAATGTTAGAAAGTTGATAGAATGATTATATTAGCATGGAATGTCTGAAGGGTAGGAAGTCTGAAACTGCAATGTAAACTGTCAGTAACATCTGACATCAACCCTGAGTGACTTGAAAAACACTTTTTCTTGAAAACCACACTTGTTTGGGTAACCAATCAGATATATGAGTCATGAATCTGGACATTCTGTGATACTCTGTACAGTCGACAGGCAGGGCTAGGAGTCTAAACATGGGAATGCACTCATTGCAGGCAGTCCTAACCATGGATGATAGTGACATGTCTACACCCACAGACCTCAGGCCTACAGCCATGGGGAGTAACACACCCTTCCCTGATCACTCATCCTATGCAACATCCTGATTCCAAAATGTGGCCAGCCAAGCCAAATGGCATGGGCCATACATATAGGCGAGACACACACATCTCCAGGCCGTCAAACAGTCTGACACACACAAGACCCTTCAAGTACAGTCAACCTTTGAGAAGACCCCTATGCAAAGTACTGGTAGCTATAGGCCAACATATCTGACCCAGGACACCCCCCGCCCACATATATTATCCCCTATAAATCTACCTGGAGTCTGTCTGTCACCCTGATCCTGCCTGACTTATATTACCCAACAGTGGACTGGAAGTCAGACCATGCCAGAACAGAAATACACAGAGATTCCACCATTGTAATATATCACCAATGTGCTGGACCATTTCCACAGCTCCAGCAGTCAATTGTTTATAGGCACACCTCTCAACAGGCTGGATTGTGTAAGAATGCCTAGCATTTGGCCCATAATATTGGTGTGAGCATCATCCATCCTGTATTCCTTTGGTAAATCACTGTGATGATCTGAGGAGGTATGTCATGAGGTACTGAAACAATGCATGACATTGTCAAATGTCATAGCTGTCAGATGTCTGCTAAAACAAACCCTGTAACACCAGCAACCCATACATTACTAAGAGAAATAGTCACAATCACCGTATGGCCCATTGTCTCCCCATTTTGATAGGCTATATCCAGATATCCTGAACCAACAGGTTGAGAGGTATGGCTGTAGCACAAAACAAACTGGACTGGAATACAACAATCCCTGGAATGTAGTCCCACATTTACTATAGAAGGTCACACTGGGCATGCTCATAGAGAATTGTCAGTAGGATCTGGAAATTAACAAGCCATTCCCACCCGGTGCACTTCCCATTGCCCTATTTTAGCAGTCACGAAGATGTCTGTCATCATAGAAGTACCTTTCGTCAAGCCTCAGCCTTATAAGCTCTGTGGCATGTATGATAACTGTGTAACACTATAGTGCAAATAACTAGTTAGGTAGGAGTTCTAATCTCAGTCCTGGCAAATGTGTGTGTTCATAAGTTAAAGATCTTGGATCCATTCCCACCCAGTGCACTTCCCATTGCCCTACTTTAGCATTCCTGCAGATAACAGTCACCTTAAAAGTCCATGTCATGAGGCCTCAACCCTATAAGCTTTGTGGCTGGGTCTATATCATAAGGGTGAATGCTTAGTTTGTCGAATACAGCATGATCAACACCTAATAAGTGAACTGCGAGAACACCGAACACTGGAAACCACGAAATTTGAAATCCCGATTTGGCATAGTCGGCCCTTCTGTGGTGTAGCTCCATAAGGTAAGTGTTCGATAGTTACGGACCTTAGGGTTATGGTGTGGGTTAAGGTAAGTGCATAGATAGTAATGTGTGTAAGGGTTAGAAGTAGGGTTTGGTTAAGTGTATGTGTGTGGATTATTTATTTTGTTTGGGTATAGCATATTAAGGTAAGTGTGCGATAGTTACTGACGTTAGGGTTAGGGTGCGGGTTAAGGTAAGTGCATAGAAAGTAATGTATGTAAAGGTTAGTGTAGGTTTAGAAGTAGGGTTTAGGTTATTGTATGTATGTGGTTTATTTATTTTGTTTGGGTGGGTAGTATGTAACAAGCGGTGTAGTGGGAAGTGTGTTTTGTTTTCCTTAGTGGGTGGAATGGTGTTTGTCAAGTAAAAGTATTTGATGATGTGTTTTTTCTGAGTTGTGAGGTTTCGCTGACTTGTGCGTTTGCTGAATAGGTGTCGATCATGTTGTATTCGACAACCTAAGCATTCGCTCATATAATATAGATCTTTGTGGCATGTGCGATAACTGCTTAACACTATAGTACAAATGCCTAGTTAGGTAGGAGTTCTAATCTCAGTTTTGGCAAATGTAAAAGTTTGTGTATGTATACACTTCCCATTGCCCTACTTTAGCAGTCCTGCAGATAACATTCACCTTAGAAGCCCCTTTCATCAGGCCTCAGCCCTATAAGCTCTGTGGTGCGTGTGATAACTGCATAACACTATAGTACAAGTGACTAGTTAGGTAGAAGTTCTAATCCCAGTCCTGGCAAATGTGTGTGTATGTGTGTAGTTTAAAGTATTTTGTGGCTTCTCTCACCCAGTACATCACCCATTGCCATACTTTACAAGGGCTGGTGATGTTCTTCACCTTAGAAGTACCTTTGGACAACCTTGACCTTATAAGTGCTGTGGCACGTGCGATAAATGCGTAACACTATAGTAGCAATAAATAGATAGGTAGACATTCTAATCTTAACCCTGGCAAGTGTATGTTTGTGTGTGTGTGTGTGTGTGTGTGTGTGTGTGTGTGTGTGTGTGTGTGTGTGTGTGTGTGTGTGTTCAAGACCAGTCTCCTTCTGTGGGGGGGTTGTGTTTGTGTGAGAACCATATCCATTGGAGGGTGGGTTTCACTACGTTTTGCTGTTGCCCACCCAGTACATGTCCCACGGTCCACATTATAAGGCCCACAGTTGTCATCCACTGTAGAGGGACCTCTAGACACGCTGCAGCCCTATAAGCATTGTGCCATGTGCAATTACTATGTGACAGTATGGAATAGATAACAAGATAGGCAGCCCGTGTAATCATTGAATATCGCTCCCCACTCAGGAATCATACACAAACACACTCGGGTAGGCAGTAACCCCTACATCAGTAGGTGGCCTGCAAACTGGCTCACAGATAGAGCCCTCAGTGTGAAAGCAGCGCACTCCATCTCAGACTGTGGAACAGTCACGAGTGGAGTCCCACAGGTTGTGTAACTGGGTCCCCTCATGTTTGGGATCCATGCATCTGAGGCCAGCCCAATAGGAAGGTGCCTTGGCTGACAATGTTTGCAGATGACTACAAGGTGGGTGCTATTATTACCCCCACACTTGAGGTTGACATCCTTCACAAAGGCCTTTCTGAAACCTATGACTGTTGTCAGAACCTTGGACATAAGCTCAGTGCTAGATGATGTGCCGCCATCCTCTTTGGATATGACATGGTTCCCATAAAGTAATAGATTGATGGTAGTCCACTGAACACTGATGTTGGTATAAGGGAATTGGGAACACAGGCTGACAGTGAGCTTTCTGTTGACCACCACAGTGCCACTGTCTTCTGAAAGTCCTTCCGTGGTTCACTTCTCCTGACTAAGCATGTTGAATCCAGGAAGTAAAAAGACAGTGTTTCCCTGTACTCTCCCCTTAGTAGGCCAATCAATGTGTATTATGGCCTATTTGCCATGTACCCCACTGGACACCTGCAACAATGGGAAAGGCTGCAAATATACCTCACAAAGAGGATCTTAGGTACTACACACTTGATCCATATGGACAGACTCCAACAACTCCAATGAATCTCTGTCTCATATTGGCTACTTAGTTGTGATCTCTGCCTGACATACACAGCCACATTGGACCCAACCCTGTCAGGAATGCTACATCCAAAGAAACCAATCTGTCCACACAACATGTCCCAGATACCTCAATGCCATTCTCACAATCAACAGAACATGCTGGAGGGACAGGTTCACAAGCCAGAGACTGGCCACACTATGGAATAGATGTCACGTACATGTCAATCAGAGCACATCACTGGCCCTCTTCAAGAGAAATCAGGAGTGGATGGGGAACAGAATACCCACCCTGGGGATCACTCCAGTGACTATACTCAGTAGACACACTGGGTAATATTGTCAGGTGGCATGATGCTAGTGTACTCCCATGGGCTAGCATTGTAAAGTCTCCATGGCCCTTTGCCACATACACACCTCTAAATCTTTGAACCTATGGATCTCAATACTGTAAAATATGTGTGTGTGTGTGTGTGTGTGTGTGTGTGTGTGTGTGTGTGTGTGTGTGTGTGTGTGTGTGTGTGTGTGCATGAGTGTGTATAAAAGTGTTTGTGAATGTGTAAACATGTGGGTGAATGTAGTTGGTGGCCCACTTCACCCAGTACAACTACCATTACCATACCTTACAAGTGCTGTAGATGTTATTCACTATATAGGTACCTTTGGACACTCCCCAGTCTATAAGCTCTGCGGTGTGTACGGTACATACCACATACTAAACTACTTGGCATACTCATTGATGAACTAAAATTCAATACCCGTATCAACAACTGCATCAAAAAGACCCACCAGAAAATGGGATTGCTTTACATGAATAAAAACTTCCTGACCCAAGAATCCAAAGTATCCCTTGCCCATGCCAACCTCCTTCCTATCTTACTTTATGCTGCCCCTATTTTCACCAACCTCCAAAAGAATCTCCTAAACAAACTGGAACAAACTTATAATAAGATTGCTAGATTTTCCACAAATCTCCCCTGTTGCTCACACCACTGCCTCTCTTTAAAAAAACTAAACTGGCTATTGTTCCATAACCAACTCTTTTCACCTCAACTTCACATGATAGACTCCATCTTACTACAATCCCAAGCTTCTCCCTCCTTAACAACTCTCATCTCATCCTACAATCCCAACCATGAGCTTCAAACCAACACCTACTCCACATCTCCAAACCAAATAAATCCATAGGAAAAAGTCTTTATAGCCATGCAGTCTCCACACCCTGGGACAAACTTCCTCTCTCCATCAGATCCCTCCCTAACTCACTCAACTTCAAATGTGCCCTAAAGAAATTCCTATGCAACTCCTGGTCCTGCACCTGTAAAGACCCTACTTGAAAGTTTCCTCCTCCCCTATCCCCTTCTCACTTCTATCCACTCCATCTCTCTTTTCTCTATCCTAACCCCCCCACCCCTAAGTTTTTTTTTCTTTTCTACCTACCTCTTCTGTTAACCTATGCAATCAGTCTCCTAAATACTCTCTAGTTCTTTTCACAACCTCCACCATGGCATCTCCTGAACTTATCTTGCCTCCCTCACAGTTTTTCCCCCAAATCATCTATATGCTACAGTTACAATCCTGCATGTCTGCCAGGCCCTTCCTTTCCTTTTTCACCCATTCCTTTAACACTCAACTACTTTTTAAACTACATGCTATTATAAAATATGAAATTACATCTCCTTATGAATGGTTAACCATAGTCTATATCCACATTTTTGTATTTGTCTGGCAGTACTATTTTACCCCCATTTTATGCATATGTAATTCACTTTTGTAACTAATTTTAAACATTGTAACTTGGAGCTTTTCTCCTCAGGTCTATGCTGAAAAAGGGCACCTACCCCAGCCACACTAACCAGGTTAACAAATGGCAAATAAATAAACTGCTAAACACTATAATACCAATAACTACATAGCTAGGAGTTCTAATATGAGTCCTGCCAAGTGTGTGTGTGTGTGTGTGTGTGTGTGTGTGTGTGTGTGTGTGTGTGTGTGTGTGTGTGTGTGTGTGTGTGTATGAGTGTGTGTATTATTGTGTGTAAGTGTGTATATGTGTAGGTTGCAGTATTTTGTGGCCCCTCTTACCCAGTACATCACCCATTGTCATAATTTGCAAGGCCTTGTGATGTCACTCACCTTAAAAGTACCTTTGGACAAGTGTCACCCCATAACCTTTTATGGCACATGTTATAAATGTGTAACAATGTAGTAACAATGAATAGATAAGTAAAGGTTCTAATCTCAGTCCTAGCAAATGTGTGTGAGAGAAGAGTATTGTGTGTGTGTGTGTGTGTGTGTGTGTGTGTGTGTGTGTGTGTGTGTGTGTGTGTGTGTGTGTGTGTGTGTGTGTGTGTGTGTGTGTGAGAATGACATCCATTGTATGGGCATGGTTTCATATGTTATGCCATGGTACTCACAGTGCACATTCCTAGGTCTACTGTATGAGGTCCACTGTTCACATCAACTGTAGTAGTATCTGTACACACTCTTCAGCTCTATAAGCCCTGTACAAAAGTATGTAATACTATGGTACGAATAACAAGATAGGATGGTCTGTTAATGACAGTAGTGGCAAGTGTGTGTGTGTCTGTGTGTGTGTGTTTTTGTGTTTTTGTGTGTGTGTGTGTGTGTGTGTGTGTGTGTGTGTGTGTGTGTGTGTGCACGCACATTGGTGTGTATAGCAGTGGTTGTGAGTGTGTAGTCTTGTATGTCACACTATTATGAGTACTCTCACACCCAGTACAGCCTCCATTGCCATACCCTTCAAGGCTACATGATGTTATTCACCTTACACGTACCTTGTAACACTCATCAAACTAGTAGTCCTGTGCCACCTGCAGTAATTGCATAATGGTGTGGTACCATAACTTGATGGGTAGGGGTCCAAACACAACAATGGCAACTGTGATTCTGTGCGTGCATGTGTGTGTGAACAGTATTCTCTGTGTGCTTGGTTGACACAATATCATCTGGGGTTGAGGCCGTTAACAATCTGAGGTGTACTCCACCCACTACACTTACCATTGTCTACTCTACTAGAGCTGATGTCAACCATCATAGAGTTAGATACAACCCCTCAGCCCTATAAGCTGTGAGGCACATGCAAGAACTGTTACACAGACCTGGGAAATGTGTGCAGATACAGCTGTGCCTTGGCAATGACATGGTTGATGTGTTACAACACTGCCATACCCCTCATTGGTGATGTCTGTGGGGCCACATCCTGCTGACACACAGACATCTAGAACATAAACATAATACAGCATGTGAGAACACATTAACTTAGTGTTACTAACACCAATAATGCATCATGGCTGAAAAGATACACACATACACACGCACACACACACACACACACACACACACACACACACACACACACACACACACACACACACACACACACACACACACACACACACACACACACACACACACACACACACACACACACACACACACACACACACACACACACTGATGTGAACCCATTACAAATGCCAGATGACAGCACCTTGCACAGCACTAAATAGCTACACTCTACTAAAGTCACCCTGTGCATCAGGCCCCTATTAGCATGTCCCCACATCGATGGTATGGATGTCAGGGATGTGGCACAGGTATCATCATATGCACAGGGTGTTGTGTGGATTTACCAGAAGCCTAGGCTGGGCCATACAGTTGACATCATGTGCGTGTGTTTGGGGGGGTGTTCATTAAATGGGCTGTGCATGGGTGGTGTGTGTGTGTGTGTGTGTGTGTGTGTGTGTGTGTGTGTGTGTGTGTGTGTGTGTGTGTGTGTGTGTGTGTGTGTGTATGTTTGTGCGTGTGCGTGGAGGTGACTTTGATGATGATGTGTATGTGTTTCTATGCACACAGTCACGCCATGTGGGCACCCTACAAAGGAGTTTACTGGACAGCTGTGGACTGTACGTGGCAGGGTGTACAGTTCATACTCTCCGGCCACAGACATGGGAACTGGGCCTGCCAAGGGTATCACCGGCATCACCAGGGCTGAGTCCAGATGCAGTACTACACCCCGATGGTGACTGCTGCCTGCTGGATCCGCATCCATGTTGGGACCAGCCAGGATCATGTGCCCATGGCCTGCTGCATCATGGCATGGACAGCACACCCCCTTCAATAGTGCTGGTGGTATTGCCAGTATGGGAATGTGATGATGCATGGCGACATAGACCCTCAGATGACCATGGTGCTGCCCTACATCTATGTGGCTGCTGGCCATCATCCTCCAAACACTGAAGCACATATTTCCACAGTCGAGGAGTGCCAAGGTCTTCCCCCACCATCTATCCATGACCTCAGTATGCTCACAGATGGCTGCAGTGAGTTCACAAATATTGCCACGGACACCAGGGATGTGCTCATCCATGACCCTGCATATATGTCTGGTATTATATTCATTATGTGCCTGTGCCTCCATGATGGCTCGACACATGTGTCTGGTAACTGTTGCTGTGGCACTTGCAACAGGGGCATGATGGGCTGCAATCATCCTCTGAGCACCTCTGCCCATCTGCCTGTATGGGACCTCACCAGCACTCTGGCTATGGCTAGTGCCTGCATCCTCACTTGCCATAGTAACCACAGTAGTCTGTTCCATGCCAACACCCACCAACTGTCTATTAGCTGTGACCACTGGTGACGGGGTATGGTGGGCATTGTGACTGTGTGCGCGGATGGGGTTGACAATAGTGGGATGCCAACTGATGGCACAGATTCAGTCCCTGACAACCCCACCTGTGCCTCAATATGAGTATCATCATTGTCAAAGTCTGCAGAGACACTGACATCAGTATCAGAGTGGGAGGGACCACACCCATCATGTCCACCTGTGAGGGAAAAACAACATGTAAATTAATACCGGCACTATAAGGTTTGCTGGTACACACACACACACACACACACACACACACACACACACACACACACACACACACACACACACACACATACACAGAAAAACACATATACAGGTGAGGTGCCTCAAAGGCATTACACAGACCTCACACTAGCTGACTGAGGGCATTCACGACAAGCAGTCAGACAATAACATACACACTCTGGACAGATCCTCAGCATCATGCAGTGCAGCCTTTCCAATTACCATTACTACTAATATACACCTCTGGGATACTTGAGTGGTGTTAGTAGGTGATGGCCTTTCACCTAGCACACACTGCAGCCATGTAAATTATTGCCGTTCACCTGTATGGCATTGTGGCAACTCCTACAGAACATACCTCCCAACTGTACAGGGTATCACTGAATGTCTACATGTGTGGGTCATATGTTTGGTCTGTTCCTCATAACTCCTATGTTTGTCTGATACATTACTGTTTGACCTGTGGATTGGTGCCACTAATTAATATCCTAATTTGAGGTGCAGACTGCATAACCTGCAGTACATGTATGTTAAAACAAAGTGGGTTACTCAAACAACTTCCCAAGCTTACAGTGGATATAGTAAGTGTACACACACCTGTTAACATGCCAGGTTTGCATGATGTATCATATGAGTCCTCAGAAATCAGATCATAACATTGCCATCATGTCATATGACATATAACCTGTGCAAACCAAGAGAAGAACAAACACATCAGTTACAGGTAACGTATGGTAAATGAAATAGGTACAATAGGCTGGTTGCATGAGTCTGCAGACCCTTAAAGTAATACTCTGTTAAAGCACCTTTTGATTTAATCATGGCATGCGGTCCTCTTGGGATGGTGTCTATCAGCATGGCACATCCTGACTTGCCAATGTTTGCACACTCTCCCTTGCAAAACACCTCCAACTATATCAGATTGCAAGGGCATATCCCCTATGCATGGCTCTCTTCTGGTCACCCTGCATATATCTTATTGGATGTAGGTGTAGGCTCTGACTCAGCCAGTGCTGAATGATACATGTGTTCTGGTGAAGCCATCCTTTTGTTGATTTGGATGTATGGTTTGAGCCATTGTTGTGTGGAAAGGTGGAATTCCTCACCATCCACAGCTATGTAGCAGACAACAGAAGTATTGGAGCCACAAAAGACCGGTGTTTGAAACTGTTCATAATTCCCTCTAACTTGGCTACAGCCCCAGTTCCAGCTGGTGAACAGCAGCCCAAAGCAGGACGCTGCCATCACCATGTTTCACCATGGGGGTGGTGTTGTTGTGGTGATGTGCAGTGGTGTTATTGCATCAAACACACCTGTCAGACTTGTGGCCAAAGAGTTCAACAGTGGTCCCATATTATCATAACAAATTTGCCCACTTGCTGTTTGGAGACCTGATGTATTGTTTTCAGACTTTCACCAGGCCTGGATATTGTTTGGTCTGAGGAACTTCTGCTATCTTCCAGCCCTACCCTATAGGTAGGACATATGGAGACCATGGAAGATTGTTGTGACATGTAGTACACACCCAGTACTTGGAGATTCCTGCTACTCCTTCACTGTTGCTATAGGGCTTTTGGCAGCCTTCCTGGCCAGTTTTGGTCTTGTATTCTCATAGGCTTTGGTGGGATGTCCACTCCTTCACAATGTCACTGTAGCCCCATATTTTCACCACCTTTTGACGACTGCCTGCACTGTGTTCCATGGTATGTGCAATGCTGTGGAAATGTTCTGGTACCCTTCTCCAGGCTGATACATCTCAAACATGTGGTCTCTTAGCAGCTTCATCAACTCTATGCGAGGGATGGCTGTTGCTGTAGCAGGCAACTGTTAATATGTTAGGATAATCCTGGTAGGACAGCTGACCATTATTTGCTGTGTATCACAGGGTCTCTGTAATTGATGGCAGCTGTGTACCCAATAAGATGTACTGCTGCAGTTATATCAAAAGCTGACTCAGCACAGTAGTAGCTTCAGCCTGTGCACACATATGCATCTAGGTTGTTAACTTATTGTTATGTGTCATTATTGTTGCCCTGACAGGTTTGTTTCCTTTACAATTGAATTGTACAGGTTATAGGTCACATAAAAGGTTGGCAGTATTTTGAACTTGTCTATTGTGCTCTCATTTTTGTATATCACAAATACCTAGAATTCTAACAGGTGTGTTTACCATTTATATGCACTATATACCACTAATTTATACAATATGACCCTACTTTTGGGCCTTTGTCCCCATTTTGTCAGTCTTTGTCCAGATGTCCTGTAATGACAGGATGTGAGGTATGCTACAGATATGTGACATCTCCTGAAAATAGGCCCCTGTGATGACCACCATGATGCAATCCAGTAAACACCACCACAAGTGAACATGCATATATTGCCAAATGGCTGAGTGTAACAGTTGTGTGCATTGTCACATGTATTAACTTTAGCATGCCTGGGGTACTGGTGAGCCACAACAGGAAAATCCCATATTTGCCACCTTCAGGCTGCTGTACCATGTGCAGACCAGAGGGACCTATGTAGTTGTGAGGGAGAGGTATCGTCAGCAAATTCACATTAGGCAGTGGTACAAGACAAACACTACATTTCTGCACAGGTACAGTACACACCATGATATTACACAAATTGCTGTCCTTCACCATAGATGTGCACTTGTGAGCATTACTAAACCCCACCCATTAATCCATTTTGCACTGACATATCCATCTAGAGAGTCTATAGAAGACAGTTTAAATGCTACCTCATTACATTGATGTGCACATTGGCTTTACCTGGATGATCCTCACCTGTTGTCTGGTTGCCACCCACCTCCAAGGCTGCTGTTGCCCGTGTTTGAGTTTGTGTATGGGCTACCCTAACATTGGCAAGGAGCTCCTCTATCACCATAAGTGGGGCATGTGTGGCTGGCTCCCCACCGGTAACAGTATGGTCCCTTGCTACAGCAGCAGCCCTTTGCTGGGCATGATGTATCAGGTCAGTTACTTTATGCCTGACCTGATCATATGTGCATCCATGGCAGTCCAAGATGTTCACTCTGTGGACGATCTCATCCCACAGGGCAGTCTGCTCCCTCAGATTTTGCTGGCTATAGCCAGAAAGGATGGTGTAGTCTAAAATTACAGCTTCTGTGATGACTGCTGTCTCCGCATCAGTGTAAGGTGGTTGCTGCTGCATGGCACCTGGAAGACATAAACAGGAAAACACATCACAGAACCTCAGACATTGCCCAGAGTTCTTTACAGAGCCAGCACATGAATATGGATTATCATTAGCCACCACTTACAAACACATCATACCCCTGTACCTGGCAGCACTGTATAAACATGCATTGTACTCCTGGTCCTGATGTGCCATGTTCCACCCAATGAGGGCCAGTACATTGCATAAACCACCATTCAACATGCACATTTATGTACAGGGGATGACAGTGGCTGTGTTCCTTGCAGATGCGATGTCAACACCGCTCAGGCTTTGCTTGCATATAGTGTGTAATGGAGCTGGAAGCATATGACTGGGTTCATGTAGGATGCAGACAGGAATGTTATCAGGCCCCAAGGGGACTTGCTTTTGTTAACTTTGATTAGGCAGTTTGCACCTGATCTATGATAATGAGGGGAAGGGTGCATGTGCTGTGTATATCCACCTATACTGATGGTGAGACAGGGGGGTGATGTTTGCCCTAAACTTGTCTGTAGCAGGTTGGCTGTAGCTATGGTGTGTATGTATGTACTGTGTTGCCTCTGAGACTGCAGACATATGTGAAGATGGCCTTGTGATTGCTCCTAGTGGATGTCCCACAGTTGGCCACCTCTATAATTTCAATGTGATACTCATGCTTATTATCCTACCTATGTCTGTGTCAGGGCAATGCCACAACCAGTAGCGGTAGAAGTGTAACTCTGTTGGATGCACAGAAACTAAGGTTACACAAGTGTACAACATGTACAGCTTATTTACCTGATGTTTTGCATCCCGTGTCAGTTGTTATGAGGCAGCCAGGTGCACCTACCCATACATACATATGCACAGGTAATACTTGCTATACATTTCTGTTCTGTGTCAGTATGGCACACTGTAATTACAGTCTTGCTGCTCAGTCATGTCAGCTTGTTAGGGCAGGACATCTGGAGGACACCTCACATACATGTTGTGCTATGGGCCAAAATTAGTGACACTATCTTCATATCACTGTAACACACATATGTCATTTGATAGTGCAGTAGCCTTTGCATTTACAGACATGCCTTGGAGGATGTCAGACACTCATATGGCAGGTAGAGAGGAGAAAAGCTAGGGGTGTGGTAGTGAGGGTAGGAACTGTTAATGTTGTGAGTATAACTGGCATGGGGACAGAGCTAGCTAATATGCTGGACAGAGGAAATGTGGATATATTGTGTGTGCCAGAGATCAGATAGAAGGGGTGTACAGCTGTGTGTATCAGAGCTGGGTAGAAATAGTTCTATCATGGTGTTTATGTAAAATTTATGTCACTACACTGAAAGGTAGTCTGTACCATTACTCAGTGAAGACAATTGTGATGGTTCAATTCTGATATGACATTCCTTTTACTGCATGCAAAGTAACATCTTGTATAACAATGAAAGATACATATGCAACAAAACCGTACTTCAGCTTACAGCCTCAACTGTAAGAATCAATGTCTCTCATACAAAAGAAGAAGTCCAAACTTTATAGTCTCTTTCTTGCTTGCATCAGCAGTTTAGAGAATTTGCCAGAATAATAAGTCTATCCCTTGAAGCTGGTCTGCTGACAGTTTATTTCCCATATTTCAAACATTCCGTTCCTGAAGAATAACTCCTCGGCCTTGCTCTTATCTTGCACGTCCTGTTGACGAGACACAGCTGCATACAAGAGTTTGTTTTGACCTGCTTGTAGATAATAAATTTCACAAACTGCATAGTTTATAAAGATAAAATATTTTACTTCTGATTTCTAATAACAATGAATGCCAAACTATATGCCTTTTGCCAGGAGTTTAAACTATGTGCACTTTTGTACTACACTAAAAATCAGAGTATTTATTTTACATTTCCAGACAAACCCACTGAAAGCCATTTTTAACTTGTTCACGGCTGAAAGCAGAATATTTAAAATCTCACAATTCCCTCTTTTCAATTAAAAGGCGGAAAATGAATGTTCATTTTCAACATCAGTTGAACACATTGAAACCAGTTCCAATTTATTCAGGTTAACCATGATGATTTGTTGGATTCTGTAAGTTTTTTGCAAATGACAACTTAGATAGCAATTCCAGATAGTTAATATGATTATAATGCCTAAAACTACAACTACAGGATGTATTAACCAATTTAACAGATTTTTCCTGATGTGGACCAACCTGTAATGATATCCCACCAATTGTGAGCAGTGTCTTTTTGCTGTTTGTGAAATGTATTATCTACCAGATGTTGCTTTGGAACTGATAGCATTGCAGGAGAGGAAACTCACTAGTTATTTAAGAAAGGTAAGCAATTGTTTTCTTAAATAATGCCATTGAATAATAGCAATAATCCACTCCTGGGTGTGGTTATATCAGGATTTACCTATGGCTGGCTTTGTTTGAAGCCCTCGTGATCAAACCACACCAGCCATGGGTAAATCTTGATATACCCACACCCAGTTGTGGATTATTAGATAAATATACAATCAGTGTGTTTGCTTATAGCCATGCTGTTTATCTTGTAACTAACAAAACCATTGCATTTATAATTGTACTCCTTTTGAAGATACACCATTAACTGCAATATTATTAAAATTTATTGATGCTTTTGTCTGTGTTTTGTGCATTAAATAGATCTGCAGATGTTGTGTGCTGACCACAAAATAAAATATGTATTTTTGCATCAATCATAGTGAAATTTCATGTTCATTTTCTTGACTATCTCAAATGGTAGACATTTAAACATCTGTGTAATACATTTTAATGTTATCATATCAGTGCAGTGCAAACTTATAACACATCAGTTTCTTATTCAGTTGTTAGTTGCAGCAGAATACTGTGCAATTTATAAGTATTTTAGAGTCATAGATTCGGTAACAATTTATTTGCCTAATGGGCTTCTAGAAATGTGATGTTTGGTGTGTCAAGTAAAACTTGCATGTATCCATGTATTCATTAGTATCCTTTTCAGAAGGTATCAATATTATTTTAAGAACAGTGAAAGTTTGTTACAAAAGCAAGATAATTGCTGAATGATGAAGTTATCACATTTATTGCTATTGGGAATGGATGTTTTAATATTGACTGCATGTTTACATGCACCAGCCCTTCCAGTAGCATATACCAAAGAGAGAAAGCTGGGACAGATTTGCTACAGCTACACTTAATGTTGTCTAAAGATTACTGCATTTAAAGTGCATTACAGCTGGCCATTTCTGCATTTTCAAACTCTTCAGTTATTTAACAGTTACATGACTGCTACATCATTCATTGTCCCTTAATAGCATTTGTTCTGTCCTTATCTTGTAAATTCCACTTTCTTTTTTTTCTTATTTCTTAAGTTACTTATAACAGGCAGTTTTGGCCAAGTGTATTAGCCATTGAGACATTAGTAGTTGTTATTCTGTGGCAGAGGATAATTATTGCTTTTTCTTAAGAAATAGCATAATTGGGTAGATAATTAGCTGTATTTCTCATTGGTTAGTTTATTTTCCTGGCTTGGTTATAGTGAGCAGAGGGATGACCAGCTGTCTGTCTTTATATTGAAGAATTAGAAGGCTGTGCTCAAGGGCACACATAGCGGGAGACGGAAAGTTGGTTTCCCAACTCCATTGTATACCAGAAAGCAGAAAATACTTATTTTTCAGCTACACTTTTCATCAATAGGTTTCTGTATTCAAATTGTGTTTTCAGCTGGTTATTTCACAATTTTCAAACAATTTGCATAAATTACTGTGTAAATGCAGTCACCTGGCTGCTACACGTTTCACTGCCCTTTAACAGTGTTTTTCTTTTTTTCTTGCTCTCAAGTTGTAAATTCCATTTTCTCTCCAACGTTACTGATAACCAACAGTTTTGCTATCAAAGAAGTTAAAATATACCATCAGAAAAACAAAGTCATCTCATTTAGGCTAGCATCAGAAGTTAAGGATAACTTCAACTCATTCTTTAGTTACATAGGCAGACTAAGACATAACACCCAGCATTATGCAGAACTGATTCAAAATGGCTGCACGTACTCTGACCATGTAGACATTGCCAATATAGTAGCAAACACACTCTGTGCAAATTTCACCCCAGAGGCAAGTATACAAAGCCCAAATATTCCAGAAGATCTCAAACTCACAATTATCATCATCAAAGATCATATACTGAAGGTACTAGCCAGAACAAATATTACATCTTTCATGGGACCTGATATTATACCAGGCTGCCTAATACACAGTATCAAACAGTCACTGATTGAAATATTTAGGAAACTATTCAACATGAGCTACTGGCTTTGTCCCTGAGGTCTGGTGTATAACAGTTATGATGCTACTCTGACCCTAGAAATGATAAGCATATCTGTAAGAGACTCTCTGCATTGTTGTATTGTTTTGTTATTTTTAAGAAAAAAAGCATGCTTGTGTGGCGCAGTGTGGAGTAATTATTTTTGAGGTACAAATTATGCAGATTATTATACATTATGGCCTGCTGCACTTAGCTAAGCTCTGTTGAGACCTGCTAATACCTGCTAAGCACTGCATAAACATGGTAACGTCTGCCAATGTTTATGCACTGCTTGGCTCTGCTTAGCTGGTTTGAGTACTGCTAGGCACTGCTGAGCATATCATTCTGCGAGTTTTCACACTGCTCAGCTGAGCTGTGCTGGTTTGCACATTGCTAAGTGATGTGGTCCTTTTTTTAATGTTGCCCAATGATTTGTAATGGTTGGAAAACAGCCTAAATTAAGCCCAATATGTGGGAATACAGCAGAATCTATTGGAGTTCTTTCTTTGACGGTTACTATGGCTGGTGTTGGTGAAGGTACGCACTTTTGGGTGTGGCAGTGGGGCATTCTGGAGTCCAGGGTCATGGTTGGGCTCCTAGTTCAAAACCATGATGACTGGCTGCTGCAAGGAGGCTTCCAGGTCTCAGGGTGCAAAGCGGAGGCCTGGGAAGGAATGGCCAGGGATCTCACCAGTGTTACTGGTATCCCCCACACAGGTGAGCACTGTCGTCATTACCATGACAACCTGAAACAACATAAGAGGGGATTCTTGCACACCTGGGTCCAAGAAGCTTGGACACGGAATGCCCCGCAAGTATGTAAGCACTTTTTCCTCTGTTTTACCAACATGTAATGTGAATGTCTGCAAAAACTGGTATGCATAATGGTGTGCTTCTCTCCCAACAGCTGCAGCTGAGAGGGCTCGCAATGTCGAGTCACATGTCGGGTGCTTGGCTAGATTGTGTAGTGAGTGTGCTGAGTATGGATGTATTATGCTAACTGTAGTCAAATAAGCAAGAAAGAGTAAAGCATTAACTGCATTAATGTATATACAATAAAGTCTGTAATGCAATAAATGTAGAATTAGAACTGTATTGCAATATACGAATAATTCCAACTGTAGTGCAATAAAAACATGAAACAACACCAGTAACTGCATTAAAGTATATACAATAAAGTCTGTAGTGCAATAAATGTGGAATTAGAGCTGTATTGCAAGAAATGAGTAATGCCAACTGTTGTGCAATAAAACATGAAACAATGCCAATAACACCAAGGAAAATGGTGTATATCAGGATTGTCTTGCTGTATCCATTGCAGTAGAGCTATATGCTTTCTGGCTAAAAGGTAAGGTGCTGCAGTCAAGTATAACACTAATAGCTGTAGAATGCAAATCTAATGGAAGCAAATTATATTGGTTAACTCATATAGTACTGTTCAAAACTGCCTCTAGGCCAGTATTGTTCACATAATGCTCTGTCATCCACAGACATCAGGTATTAAAGACAAATGGGTGAGGTAGCCCACTCCATAAGCTGATATTGTTTGTTGACTTCACAGATATTTCAAACCACTAACAATAAATTGTGTACACCGGCATTCTTTATACTGAGATATAACTTACCTCCTATCTGTGTTACGCTTGTATTTTATGTATGTTTGTTCTAATGTCACTGCAGTAAAGTATAACACTGTAATAGTACTACCAGGTCATATTTTGGTTCCAGGTGAGCTCTAGGTAAATATCAGTCAGTCAGTAATCAGCAGTGACTCAGCAAATCAGTTTGTTAAATGCTCTGTATATAGGAAATTTTTGCCACACACAGACCAAGGTTCGAATCCAGTGCTATGTAGCACTAACTATTACAGTAGAGGTCACATAATGGTTACACATTCTCTCTCCCAAGAAGACAGTGGATTAGTAGCAGAGTGGAGAAATACAAACCAAAAGCAGCTTCAAGCAAGAAAAAAGTAATGCTCCACACCGTCAAAAGTTTAAATAAAATGACAAAGCTTTCAGATACAAATTATCCTTCTTTAGTGTCTTACATACAAACTCATAAAAACAGCATTTTTAAATACAAGCTAATTGCACCTCATGACACAGTCAACCTCTCAAATTACATCAGTTAGAACCTACAATTAGTCTCCTTAAAGAAAGTCATTTATAAAAGATGTATTACATCAAAACATTAAAAATATATGTATATAAAGATATACACATAAAAAACTATCTCTGCTTCCAGTCGAATGATCCATTCATACTCCTTAGTGTATATATTTTTAATTACATCACCACGTCTTAACATTTGGATATATAACATGTATAGCTCTAAAGCTAAAGTGATGTGAATCATAATTCTCTTCTATATGTTGAGCTAAGTAATTAGTTAGTATCTTCCTGCATATCTCAGACCTGTGTTCTATTATTCTATCATTTAGCCTTCTTATTGATTTTCCAACATAGAAGCCTGAACATTTTTTGCATGTAGCAAGATCGATAATAGAAGCTGTACTACACATTGCAGTACAACAGAGTATAAATTTCCTGCCACTAACAGGATGTTTAAACTCCATTGACTGATTTATACTAGGGCAGCATGAGCAATTGAGGCAGGGGAAAGTTTCTTTTTTTATTAAATACGTGAACAGATTTCTTATTTAATGAGAAGTCTTTATAACACAAAAAGCATTTTTAAATTATTACAATTACGATAAGAAAATAATGTTTTTTTGGAAGCCACTTCTCATGGCCAGGAATGGCCTTTAAAATATCCCAGTTGCTTCTAATAACATATTCTATTGTTTTGCTAGCCCTACTAAAGGTCATTAAATACCTTAGAGGTTCTGAGCGAACCAAGTTCACATCTCCAGAAGTAACATATGGGTGAGCTGAACCCACATCACCAAGGTTAAAATTTTCCTGAGTGGAAAAATAAGGTCTAGCCTTTGAACCTCTCATTTGTAATGCTTCATTTCTAGTTAGTTCTATTTCATCTCTACTATAACCCCTTTCCAGAAAGTTATTAGTCTTTTCTTGCATCTGCATTTCACAAGCATCCAATTCAGTATTTAGTCTGCTAGCTCACAGATACTGACTCTTTAGTACACTTTTAAAAGTTGTTTTTGCATGCATGCTATCTTAATGCAAATACTTATTCGCAGACTGTTAAAATCAATAGCAAGAATGTGAAAATACAGCAATGTACAGTCAGAAATAAAATGTGTAATCTTGGTATGGCTGTATGCCTGGGGTGTCTGTTAAAAGTTGCTGCAGTCAATTAATACATTCCACATAGATATCCCCTGCAGTCACTGCTAATGGGTTCTATTACCATGCCTGCCAATCAAGGCATGACTGCTGTTTAGTTTCTGTATTGTACTCATACATGTCTCTCAAGTGTCACAGTTTCATATTATGTAATTAGCAGTGTGTAATCCATCTGTCACAGGATTACCATCAAAATAATTACCTAGATTGCAAAGTATCACCTCATTAGCCCATACAACATCTTGGTAGCTATTTAGGTCCACCTGATATGCAAATATTCTGTGTAGTTGCATACCTGTAGTTGTTACTGCTTGGCCCATATTGTCCCATGCAAATAGCTTGACAGGTATGTATGTATGTGCTACATCCACTATAGGGGGACTCGTAGTCACTGTACACATAAAGAAAATACAGACCTGTAGAGTAGAGAGTAGTACTATCAAGTAAATAAACTATAATGGTACTAATAGACTGTTTTTCTCTCTCTCCCCACCCCTTATCATCATTTAATTATGATTGTTATTCATTGGTGATGGTTTGCTATTAACATATGTTGTTACATTAACTGTGTATGTTGGGTCATGTGTTTTATTATTGCTATGTATTATAATGGTTGCATATTAACATATCTTGTTAAATTACCTATTTTGTTGGCTTTATGCTGTAATTGTTACTGGCATGCTGTTAACATACTGACTGTTCTGTTATTTATTGTTGTGCTTCACATAATATGCATTGATATGTAATTGGGTTATTTCCACTGTTCTGGCATGCTGTTATTACTAACAATGTTTTGTTCATAACTAACCTATACTTATTGCTATACCTCCATCACCACAGCAACTTGCCTCAACTGGCTGTAACACCAGGTCCTAGCACGTCTGGGACTCAGACTGGTGGTGCCCCCTCTGCTGTCCCCTTCACCACCTGCGGTTTCGGGTGGGACCACTTCAGGGGACAGGGCTCGGACTCCCCCTGGGAGTGGTGGCAGAGGGGGCATTGTCACCCAGGATTAACTGCCGTTCATCATGCACAGGATTGTTCTTTGGAGCTATGAATGCCACCTGCAATGGATTGAGGGTATGCTGACCAACCTGGTGGGGCAGCTTCATCCTGGTACTCAGCCTCCAGCACAGCCACCCATGGGGCAGTGAAGAAGCAGTGCTGATAGTCCCATGGGTGGGGTCGTGAGTCACACTGCTGCTATCTGGTGGCTTATGCAACTTAAATTCCACAACTGCCTCCCCATCCAAGGTATTTACCCACCCCATGTGTGACACATCCTCCTGTCTGCTGTCTTGTCTGTCTACTAATTTATCCTCTTCTACCCAACTTACCTCCTCACATGTACCTATGTCCCTTTCCCAACATTCCACTCTCACCTTAAAAAAACAAAAAGGGGCACCTGTCCCACAAAAAAATATGGCCCCATACATAGCTCTCCATTTCGCACACATGACTCGATACAAGTAATATGGCCCATTTGGCTTCACAATGCAGTTATGTTGTCCTCACCCCTCTCTCTGTGGTTTGAGAGTCCAAATTCAACTACAAAATCTGACAAAGTGCACAGCTGTTGTAAAACAAATGGATAGCTATGGTTCTTTCTACACCCTTCCTGCACATCCCTTCCTGACGTTCACTTTGTTTTTCCCCTGCTTGCCCCCATTTCACCAGTTTCCTATCACTCCCTTTTTCACAGATTTGCATGGATTTGAGCAGACTGGCATGGTGCGATTAGTCGTGCCACTACGCTTTGCTTAGCTAAGTTTAAATTAGCTTTAATGATTACATGTGTTTATTACATTGTTAGTCACATGTACAAAATAAACACCTCTGCCATGTTTCAAACCTGGGCCCCTCTCAACTACCACCTACTGCATTAACCCGCCATACCACACAGATCTTAATTAAAACAGGTGATTCCAGCAAAACATACTGATTGCCACTTACAGGCATTAGGCATGTAACTGAAATAAAAACTAGGCATGTAACTGAAATAAGCACTAATGGTAGAAATGGGAGTACACCTGGGACTCTGGTGCAGCAATACACCACTAGACAGCCAAAGACATAATAATGGATGTAAGTGAGGCCTGTGATAGCAGATATATGTGCCTTGTTATCAGCAACCTGTGGAAAGACACCTGCTGTTAGATTAGGGGCTTCCATTTTAAAGTAGTCAGATCAAATAGGCCTAGAAATGTAGTGTCAGAATTGTGTTTCATTTATGCATACATTTTAGAAAAGACAGTTAAGCAGAAGGGAAAAATAACCTTGCTGGTCAAACATGAGAGATAACTGTTCCTAAGCAAAGGCTACAGACTGATATTTTTCTGTTCCTTTCTCAAGAGAAAGATACAATCTTGCCAACTGCATAATGTTCCTTTCTCAAGGGAGAGATATAGATAGCAATGGAATGCTAGATAAAAAGGCACATGCAAGATCAGGCTTCAAAACCAAAGTAACCAAGGCTAAGGAGGTGTATAAAGCATTATAGACTTTCAGAATTATTAAAATATATGGCAGATACAGTTAGTGAAGTCAGTTAGTTAGTTCAACCTGACAATCAGAAAAGATTAAATATCCAGCATTCAGAAAGGAGGCTACAATGCAGACACTTCAGCCTGAGTACAGAAGATAGGTCAAATAAAGACTGTGTCAGTTTACATTATTCAGTGCATACATGCAGAAACTTTGGAGCACTGTTATTACTAACCAAAATCACAGCATTTCTACAGACTGTTATTGTTTATCAGCACTGTTAATGAAGACAGTATTCAGATATTCTGAACATCTAATAAAGCCTTATTAAATGAACTACAGTGTTTGGCAAATTCATTCTGAAAAGTACAGAAGGCTTGACCCATAAAGGAGAAACTGGCACCTGTTCAGCACGAGCTTGGGTAATTAACAGATAAAGACTTTTGTTCCAGTCTCATTTCAGTTGTTTCCAGTTATTTTCAGTATAGTACAGTCTCATCGATTCTTTTACCTGCTAAGGCAGCAATGGCAAAGTGCATGTACAAGTGGGACCCTGGTGCAGAAATACAACCATATAAAGCCATGCACGTACTGATGGAAGTAGAAATGTTTCTCAAAGCCTGTATATGTGCACATATATCTTGCAAATACACATGCTTCTGCAGTGACTCAATAGCTCAGTCTGTTAAATGCCTTGCATGCAGTACATTTTGCCACACACAGCCTTGGGTTCAAATCCAGTTTTGTGTTGCAGTGCAGTTACATTATTGTTGAAGACAGCAAGTAATGTCTGAGTCATGCAATCGTAATCCACATAGGTTACTGCAACTTAATGCACTGCTACCCATTTTTGCAAGTCAAAGGCCTGCAGGTAGGGACACACTGCACATATCCATATAGACTAACTATATTTTGCCTACTACTCTGTTTTTGGCACTGTTGCATAACAGACATTCCTTAATCACATGCCTCTATTGGACTGTACAAGGTAGTCTTAACATGGCTCTGCCATAATGACAGGGCTGACACATCTGCCACAGTTACACATACAGCTTGCTGTCCTGGAAAGTGTCCACACTCACCCCTATGTGCGCGAGGCTGCAGCAGTAGCTGCAGTCTGTAGCAGACACAGCTGTATGTAAAGGTAGCTACTATAGACCTACCATACCTCCCAAACCCCAAGAACAAGGGTTCCAGACAAAACCATATGTAATGGTATGGGCAAAGGCCCAGAGATAGGTACATGTGAAATGGTTTGCCCCTACAAAGATAGTTATTTGATAGAATAAAAGCTATTGCATTAGTTTGCATATTCCTGATGGGTATGAAGTCTGACAGTCAAATGTTTCTCTTTCCTTACTGATCTCAACCTACAATGTTTACCAGTGAACTGCCAAATGACCACAATGTCATGGGACACTGACCACACATATGAGGCAAAACTGTGAACATACTGCATAAATCTATACAGCTGACAGTTATGGTACCTACCCTCTGCAACGATGTAGTCTTTACACCTCAGTAATGTCCATCTTAACAACTAAGAAAGTAGCCCAGGGCTGCATGAAGGCCCTATATCTTGCACTGTGGTGGCATTTCATTGGCTAATGATAGTGCAATTCAGCTGTGTTGGCCACAATTAGCAATTCTTAGCCACAGATTAGTGCAGAAGCAATTACCTGTTAATGAGCAGTATCTTAAAAGACAAGAAGCTCATTATGGGGAACAGGTCTGTATGAGACTTAGCTCATGCAGCGAGTGTATTTCCAAAAGATTACCAGAAGCAAAGCTCAACAAAGGAATATTGCAGTCCACCAGGTATTTAATAGATTTCTCCATATAACAGGATGCAGATGGGAGGATGGAGGCATGGGGAATAGAGATCACAACAGTAAGTCTGTCTTAGATCTATGGTAATGACATGTCACTGATACTCTGCTGTCCTACACCTCCTCACACATACCTATGTCCCTTCCCCAACATTCCACTCTCACCTTAAAAAAAAATGGGCATCTGTCCCACAAAAAAAAAAAATATCATCCCATACATAGCTCTCCATTTCACATGTGTTCACTGGAGACAAGTAGTTCGGTCCATTTGACTTGATAATGCAGTTATGTTGTCTTCACCCATCTCTCTGGGGTTTGAGGGTCCAATTTCAATAAAAAATCTGACAAAGTGTACAGCTGTTGCTGTACAAGAAATGAATAGCTATGGTTCTTTCCTACATCCTTCCTGCACATCCTTACCTGCCCTTTCCCTATGTTTTTCCCCTGATTACTGCCATTTCAGCAGTTTCCTGTCACCCCCTTTTTCTTTTCTTTTCTTTTCTTTATATTTGTTTAGCATGGATTTGCATGGAGTGGTGTGGTGTGGCAAGCTGTGCCACTTCTCATAGCTAAGCTTAAACGAGGTTTAATGATTACACGTGTTTATTATATTGTTAGTCACATGTACAAAATAAACATCTCTGCCATGTTTCAAACTTGGGCCCCTCTCAACTACAACCCACTGCATTAACCTGCCACACCACACAGATCTTAATTAAAACAGGTGATTCCAGCAAAACATACTGATTGCCAATTACAGTCATTAGGCATGTAGATGAAATAAAAACTAGGCATGTAACTGAAATAAACACTAATGGGAGAAAAGGGAGTTACCTTGGACCCTGGTGCAACAATGCACCACTAGACAGCCAAAGACATAATAATGGATGTAAGTGGAGCCTGAGATAGCAGGTATATGTGCCCTGTTATCAGCAGCCTGTGGAAAGACACTTGCTAAGCCAGCAATGGCAAAATACATGCACAAGTGGGACCCTGGTGCAGAAATACAACCATAAAAAGCCATGAACATACTGATGAAAGTAGAAATGTTTCTCACAGCCTGTATATGTGCACATATATCTTGCAAATATACATGCCTCTGCCATGACTCAGTAGCTCAGTCTGTTAAACGCTTTGTATACAGTACATTTTGCTCCACATAGTCCTGTGTTCAAATCCAGTTTTGTGTTGCAGTGCAATTGCATTATTGTGAAGACAGCAAGTAATGACTGAGATATGCAATCATAATCTGCTCAGGTTACTGCAACTTAATGCACTGCAACCTATTTTTGAAAGTCAAAGGCCTGCAGGTAGGAACACACTGCACATATCCGTATAGCCTAACTATATGTTTCATACTACTCTGTTACTGGCACTGTTGCATAACAGACATTCAACATGCCTCAATTGGACTGTACAGGGTACTCTTACCCTGGATCAGCAATAATGACAGGGCTGACATGCTACCACAGTTACATGTACAGCTTTCTGTCCCCCAAAGTGTCCACACTCACCCCTATGTGTGCTAGCATACACAGCTGTTTGCAGAGGTATCTGCTATAGACCAACCATACCTACCAACTCACTAGAACAAGGGATCTGGACACAGCCATATGTAATGGGAAGGGTAAAGCCCCACATATAGGGGTATATGTAATGGTTTAGCCCTACAAAGATAGTAAGTTGGGATGTCAATCAGATTGGCCAACAGGAGAAGACCTATGTGCAGACCCAATACAGATATGCTGAATGCTGCATGACAAAGGGCAGCTGCTGTTGCCAGGGATCATGCCACCACTTTTGGAGGGCCTGCGATGGAACAACCACTCTTGGCCACATAAGAATTCCTGGCAAACCTAGGAATACCCAATTGTTCCCAGGCATCCATCAGACCACAGATTGTGGTGGCAGTTGCCACAGTCTCCACAGCAGATGAGCATCTATGTAAGCTTACTGTGTTCACCAGTGTAATACTGCATCAGTCCTTGTGGCAGGCTGTGCATACCAACACATGGGTGTCATGCCTATCTGCATTGAGGGGTTGAGGTTTATGCACAGTTGTGCACAAATACTCAGAATGTCAGCAATATAACCATTATCACAGTGGCTACTGTGCATGTGGATATGTATACATATTACCTTGTAGTGTTGCAACATTTGATGGTGCTGACAATACCTCTCCCTCACCTTTTCATAGGTCTATCAGGTGTGTCCCAAGTCTGTAGTCCTGTACCTGGTAAGTGTGATACTGTTTTTTATGGATCATATATAACCTATGAAAGTTAAGGGCTGCCATATTACCCTATGTACAAATGTGCTTAGCCATATTAGAATATTTGTATATTCCATTTTGGAACAGTTAACTATTGTTCATAGATCAGGTAATCACAGGTGTGTATTTCAATGAACATCAACACATTTGCACTTATAGTTATGAGCAGCTACATAGCCTGGTATACATGAGGAAATTACTCCAAGATGCATGTTCATACACAAAAGGCAGATGGCACTAGTACTGGCATATCATTCTCAAGATAGGTGTACTTAGTTTTATGTATAGTTTTATCACGTATAGCATCATACTGCATACCTTAGAGGCAGATTGTACTTGCAAATTTAACTGGATGAGGCTGAAGTGCATGCTGTAAAGGCCTGGACTTGTCTGTGTATGTTGGTGTGAAGTTGTCTGTTGTGCATGGCAGTGGAGATGAGGAGATGTGGAACTGGTAATGCAGTTGTGGAACCTCATCTGTATGAGTCTGCGTGAATTACCATACATAATGGTGCAGGTAGTAATTTATTGCTTTTGCCTTGATTATCACAGGTGAACAGGAGAATTGGAGTCTGTTCCCCTCACAACCTAATGTCAGTGCCTCATCAGACTCTGATGATAATGGTGGCCATAGTGAGCCACAGGTGGGGGTTATTGGGGACTAAATCTGTCCCAGAGGTTAACATCCCTCTTCTGCTCCCATTGTCACTACACACAGTCAGTATGCCCACACATACCCAGTCCTCGGAGGCCACAGATATTGGACAGTCAGAGGGTGGAGACACTGAACAGGAAAGTGTGGCCACTATGGCTCCAGTGAGTGTAGACACTGGCCATAGCCAGAGACCTGCCAAGGTCCCACACAGGTGGATTGACAGGAGTGCTTGTAGGAGGCCTGCTGTCCTTCCACCACCTGTTGCAGGTGTTACATCACGGGTCACTTGGCACATGTTTCAGGCCATCATGGAGGCACAGGCATGTTCTGAACAGAACACCAGATGTATGCTTAGGGTTATGGATGCAGCACAGTCTGACATCTGTGACTGCCTGCACTGCATTAAGAACACCCTGGATAAGTTCACTGATGCAGTGGAAAGAAGGTGAGCTGAGACAGTGTCTGTCTTGGTCCACATATTGTTTGTGCTGGAACATCTGTTTGGAGTTGAGTGTCAGACATGTGGACATAGGTCATCAACCCCATCTGATGAGAGTCCACATGGCAATGCACAATCACGTTCCTGTAGTAACAGTACATCTAGTGCTAAACAAGGGAGTGTGCTGTCCAGGCCATGGGTTTGTGGTCCTGAGTGGTCCTGTGGGGACATGGTTCCAGCAGACAGCAGGCACCATCAGGTGCTAGCACTGCTTCTGACCTTGGGCATGGAGGTGCCAGTGCAACTCCTGGCAGAGCCAGTTAACGTATTTGGGGACAAAGACGGTGAACTGTCCACTCTACCATGTACGGTCTAAAGCTGTCCAACATACACACGTTTACGGCTAGCACTGAGCTTGAATGTGTACGCGGACACACTCACACCACTGGTAAATGCAGGTAACCTACAGACACATACAGCACCTCACCATGGTTGATCTTACATGCTCCCCTTCCTGACTCATGCTGTCAACCATTTGGGCCAGCCTAGGCCTCCTGCACCTCCACACAACACTCTGTGCAAGTGATGATACCTGTCCCATATCCCTGTCATCCTTGCCATCGATGCAGGGAAATAAAGCTATATGTCTGATGCACAGGGTGACTATATTAGTCAACATGTACTTGTGTAATGCAGTGTTGGTTTGCCGTGTCACTTGTACTGGTTACCAACAGATACTGCATGCTGGCATTTGTCATGAGTACGCCACATACTTTTGTGCACCTTATGTTGTATTAAGTTGTATTGGCTGTATAGTTACACAATGACAGGTGTGTCACAGGCCTGTTTCTTTTTCTGTTTTAGGAGTCTGTTGGGATAACATTACGGATACACAGTAGCAATAAAGCAGCACAGGATGACATGTGAGCACAGCAAACATATGTCTTCAGCATGGTACAGCACTATAAATGCATGGCTCTACAGGTTCCTATGTGTATAACAGGCTAACAAGGACAATGGTGACATTCAGCATACTCATGCATCCATAATCTGTGATAAGGTCTGCTACCCTTGATAAGTATCACCAGGGTTTGGGGAGCTAACACATCTACAATCTGTGGGGATGGAGATGACCCATCTACATATATCCTGTGTCCAGTATCGACAGTTGCCCAACATCAGTTATGATTGTTGTGTTTTGCATCCCATTGTGTAACCTGCCCATGATGTGTGTCAGCAGATGTGTACTTTACATGCATGGGGGGCCTGTTTCATGTAAGGTGTACTGTCTGTGTTACATGCTTGTCTCTCCAGCATGTACTATGCATACCACTGTGATGTTATTGGTGTGTAGAACAGGTGAGACACATGTTAGTCCTGTCATGGATACATGGGAGGCACATAGTGGGATCTGACACCTCCCTGTATGGAGTCATACACATCCCCTTCAAAGCATTTAGGAGACAGGCTACACATGTATGGTCATGACATGTTCCATAGGACATGCTATCTACACTGTGTATTGGTGTACCATGGAGCCTGTGTGGCTGCTACAGTTGTATGATATGCCTGTGTAGTGACATGGCAAAGGTGCCATTGCATACAATGATAGGTGTAATTACTGTCACATTCAGTATAGCAGTGGCAGTCTGAGGTTTACATCCCAAACCTGTTGGTATAGGTTGTACAACAATGAATGCATCCCACATCTTACTGACCAGTGAAAGTCAAAGGCTACATCATTCTCGGTGTCCATACTGTCATATTTAATGGCTTAACTGTGTGCTGTGTGCAAACACTACAATATTTTGCAGGGGTGGATGATTTCCCACAGGATAGTATTGTGCAGTCATTGGCAGTTAGTCTTTGTCAGTGACACAGACAAAAACTGACTGTGTCCTAGGCCATCCTGGATAACTGTTGGTACTGTATGGGATTCTGTGACAGCTCCTAATATGCACTCAGCTGCTGATGTACTCAGTCAGAGGTCACTTTCAGTGGTTGTGACTGCAAAGAGGGCACAGCTGGAAGGGTACCCAAATAATGGAGGATGGCGAACTCCACTGGTGACTGGCATCATTGCAGCATAGGTCTCCAAATGCTATGTTCCCAGAGTATGGCCCTCAGACACTTGCCTATCCACCTGCTGAAATAACACTCTGTATGTGACATACACAGTTTCCAGCATGACCCATATGGGCATACACACACACACTCATACACCTTGTCAGGCCATTGTTGGTGGAGTGAGACTAATGTCCCACATCCATTGCATAGTGTGACAGTCAATGGGCTCCACCAGTGACAGTCAGTAGGCACAATCAGGTCTTGTGCAAAAGTAGCAATATTTGGTCCAGTGTCAGTAAGTGTATGATGGTGTTAGTGCTTGTAACCATGCTAACTGCTATCATGGCATATCAGGTGACATGACTCAGAGATCTGGGGGCACCGCTTGGCAGTGCATGCTAAGTGTCCTCTGTGCAAGTAAGTATTGTAGTTACTTCCAGCATGTTGCAACAAGAGAGTCATGCAAGGTGTATGTACAGAGCACAGATATATATGTTAGGGAAGTGTAATACATACAGACTGTGTCGCTTACTCATGCTATGGCTCACCTGCCTAAAGGATGGTTCAAATCCTTACCTACAGTGCTATGGAGCAGTGCCCTGACATCCCCACACAGATAACAAACATATTGCATCATGTGTTTACCAATATAGTGACCCCTACAACCCCCACAAATGTGAGATCCTTCCTGGTGGGATCTGACCACAGATCAGTCTCCTTAGAACAGCCAACATGTACCCACCCTTGGAGACAATATAGAAATATATGTGAAGAAAGCCATTTATTTTCTTTTGTGGAATGGTTGACATAGTGTGACTGCACCTCCCCCTTCAGATGGGACAGGCAAGTATGCAGAGCTTTACACCCATGCATTATGTCAGCAGTATTACAACTGCATGAACTCAGCTGTATGGGACTGGTGGGACACACACTTGTCATGGTTCAGCAAACCATGTCTGGTGGACAACTGCCATTAGCAGGCTGTACAATAACATCTAGTCAGTGCTGTGTGACAGTTGCAATGACTTTGTCCTCTAACATGGAGGCACTGCCTCCTCATCTGAAAGAAGCACATAGTGTTGTTGTGATGTTGTGTAGACATGGTAAGTGACACAATTAGCCACCCACACAAAGCAGAACCACAAGGCACAGCGTAGTTACATGTGTGGCCTCAAAGGACAGGCCCAGGTTGTCGCTGACCTCATATATCATGATGCCACATATGGTGGGACTATACATGTTATACCTAACCTGTACTCCAACACTGTCTGCATCAACTACACTCCTTTGTCTCCCAACACATGTGACACATGACATTCCTATAACCTGTTACATAACTTCGATATTTACAGAGCAGTTTGTAACTGGTCGCTCAATGGAAGATGCACAGCATCTATTGCACATGCTGACAAACTAGCCTGGATCCTCTCCTGTTCGGCATTTACATCTCTGAAGTGCAGGTCAACACAGAAGGTCTTTGGCTAACAAAGTTCGCAGATGACTGCAAACAAGGAGCCATAATAGAATCACCTAATAGGTTCATACCTAGGTACTAGGCTATCAGCCCAAGAGCCTAAGTAAGCCTAGCCAACAAGGTTCCCTGGCATACACCACCCAAGAAAGTTATTTTCCTGTGCCCCTGTCAAGTAGAGCCACAGAAGTGATCCCCAGAGTGTATTTCCTATTTTCCAACCAGTCATCAAGATTTTTCTTGAAGAGTGCTAATGAGGAACGTTGCTTGACATAGATGGGTAGCTTGTTCCAAAGTATGCGAAGTCTCTGGGACAGGAATCTATCCCTCCCTTGTTTTGTAGGGGGCTACACACACACACACACACCTGCACACCAAGCAGCCTGGAGTGAGATTAGATTCCCCGCCTAGCTAGGTGTTATACATGATAGATCTCAGAACGTATCTCAAGCACCACAGCTTAAGTTTGATACTGCACTGTCAGCTTGTAGTCTTAAGGTGGATGACATCATCAGGCCTTATAGAAGAGGGCAGTTTGGAGGCCAGCAGCAAGTTACAAAGCCAAAAAGTACATTATCATTGTTGGTGGTTGGCCCATGAGGGCATATCTGTTGTTTTGTAGGGAGATATACACCCGCCTCCCCACACACACACACACACACACACACACACACCAAGTAGGCTGGAGTGAGATTAGAACCCCTACCTATCTAATCATATTCACTAAAGATCACAGTACTTATTGCATGCACCACAGAGTGAGTCTGTTGCATATGGGATTGCAGGAAGAGTACTTCTGCATTACACAAACAAGACTTGTGTTGAACAGCATCTGTGGCCCGCAGAGTGATATTGCTTCATACTGTTATATGCATTTAGTATCCTAGCAGTGGGATAACTGTTATTAGCCTAGCAGTGTGTGTAGAGTTACCAGCATGGCCATATATGCATATATGGCTGCTTGCAGTTAGATAGGCAAACCTGTGGGCACGAACAATGTGCCCTATCCATACATGGATTGATAACATTATACATTACACCACCTGCTCACCTGTGTTTGTCTACTTGATGACATCCAACAGGCACAGGGATCTGTAGGTAAGTGGATTATGTACTGTTGCACCCTTAGTTTGGATCCTTTGAGCAACAGTATGGCTGTGTGATAGTGTAGAATTACTCACCATTATTAGGGTATCTAGGGCAATACAGACATCCACACACATAGTTATGTAATTAACAGGGTTGTATATATAAATGTAGCTGTGTCTATATGATATGTATATGTTTTATGTAGCTATATGGGGAGAGTCTATGTATCATTGTAATATATATAACTATATATATATATATATATATATATATATATATATATATATATATATATATATATATATATAGGTATATATCTATTTGACACTACATACTGATAGATATACTATGTATGTGAGAGAGAAATAGTTAAAGACAGCTATGTATACTTATATGTCTGTATGTATAGACATGTCTATACATGATAGGTCATTCTGATGACAAGGCAACAGAATAGTGTTTGGGCATGCCCAGTGGGACTGTCAGTACTTACAAAATGACTACAAGCCACACCTACCTGTACTCCAGTCTGGGATTTTGTGTGTGATCCATACCTCTCAATTGTCCAGTTTTTCGCAGAATGTCCTGAGTCTTGGTTCATATTTTTGCTGTGTTCCTCATAAAATTTGTGGTTTTCTGGCAAATCACTTGGATGATATGAGGATTGCAGTCAGGGTTGCCAGTTTTGTAAATGGGCAGGTAGGGACCAAACCATGCTAAGTGAAGACAAAAAAGGGTCTTTAATGCAGAACAGCAGTCAGTCCCATATTAAACTTTTGTTCTGCAGTGAAATCAAGTGACTCCACTTTGCGATTGCAGTCACTGTATAATGACATACATTTGACTTTCTGACTTCAAATCCTTCAGAACAATATATGTTGATACAAACCTTGTTATTCTAGCAACTTTTTAAGTTTATAAGAAAAGCATTTAAAATATGGCCCTATTTTTGGGCCTTTGTCTCCCCATTTTGTCGATATTTGTCCAGATTTCTTGCACTAAGAAGTTGAGAGGTATGTTGCAGACATTGACTAGTGTACATGGAAAATTTCTGCGTACAGGACTGTAGACAGACAAAAGGCACTGTAAAAATGTAGATATATGGAGAAAAGTGGCATTCCACATATAAGTGTGAGTGAAACTATATTCCTGTGTGTCTGAAAATTTAAAGGAAATAGGTTAAATTAAAATGCATTTTTTTTTTAAATATTCTGGACGTGTGCATGGCATGCTGCAGTAAGCAAACATGCTTTATAGATCAATAAAAAATGTAAAAATAAAACAACAATATTATGTGACAGAAATGTATTACAGGACCTTGTGTGGAGTCACTACAATGGTGCTTTGGTGCTGTTGCTAATATGGTAGGACTATGTAGTGTGTAGTTTCCAGGCTGTGAGCATAGATCCCTGTGCAAATGAGGTGGAGTTACTGAAGAGCATAAAGGGGTAATCGTGTTCACATATCCCCTTCATGTAGGCATAGACCCATGTTGGCGTTTACACAGAAGGTAGCTGACATCAAGGGAAGGTGTGTCCACTGACTTTTAAGCTTATTTCAGTTTAGCTGTGCCTGTTTGCAAGGCAAGCCACCATGTTGAGCTTGTCCTTTCAGGGGTGTGTGTGCACTAACATCTAAGCTTCATTTAGCTAAGGGGAGCATTTGCGCAGCACACCTCCATGCTGACCATGGAAGTCTGGGGGTGTGTACATTAAGTGCTAAGCTTTGCTTATCTATGGGGCCCATGTTTGCATGGTGCACCGCTGTGCTGAATGTATCTAAAAAGCCAATGACAATTAGTTTTGACACATGTTTAACTTAAAGTAGGGCCATTAAATGATGTTAATATTCTAGGCAGGTGGGAAAATGCATTATAGTTAGCCAATCACACATTCTGCACCTACATCAGAGCACTATAAAGTATGCATGCACTCTACAATCTGAATTTTCCCCAATACTCCGGACTATTGAAGTACACACTAGGAAGTTTTAACTGAGAGAATGCTAGGGGATGCTGCATGTCTGCTACATCCCTATGTGCTAGATGCTGAAGTCATTGCTGCTGCTGACAATAGGCTTAGACAGAGAAGGAGAAGAGTGTTCAGGCCCAGGGCAACCTTTCCCGAGTTACATGAGCTGGGGATTGTAGAGCAGTACAAGGTGGACAGAGACATACTACAAGAACTCACTGAGCTCTGACAGCCTCAACTCAGACCCAAAGCCAACAGAGGGGAACCCATCCCAGTGGAAGCAAAGGTAAGTGTAGCCCTTAGGATACTAGCTTCAGGTACTTTCCAAAGACCAACTGAGAACATGATGGGGGTGGGTCTCACAGGCATCAGCATCCAGGGTATTCCACCAGTTCCTGAATGCCATGCTGCCACATGCCAGTGAGCATATGTCTTTTCACCTCACCCCTGAGGTGAGAGTGAGCAATATGCAACACTTCTACCATTGTAGCACACTACCCTGAGTTACTGAGTACCACAGATTGCACTCATGTAAACACCAAGGCACCACCAGGTGAGGGGGGTAGAATCTACGTCAACCACAAGTAGTACCACTCTATCAACTGCCAAGTCATGTGCAATACCCAGGGGATTATCCTGAATGTGTGTGCTGGCAACCCTGGCAGTTATCACAACTCTTATATCCGCCACGCATCACAGCTGTACCTGGTGTCTGCTATGGGGGATATCCCACACAGATATTTACCGGGAGATGCTAGCTACACACTGGAAATGTGGATGATGACACCCATTAGAAATGTGCACACACCCATGGAAGAATGCCATAATGAGGCAACAAACAAACTAGGAACATCATAGAGCATGTGTTTGGGCTTCTGAAGTCATGGTCCGGTGTTTTGATATATCAGGTGTAGCCCTACAGTACACTCCAGCCACATGTGCACATATGTTCACAGTGTGTGCCATGCTATGCAATATGATCCTTCAGAAACAGCTGCAGCAGGATCAGCAAAGGGAAGGGATACACAGCCCCCCACCAGTGCCTAGCTCAACACAGCCACAGTCACAGGAGGACTCAGAGGAGAAACTCCCTGATGATCTCCCTATAGGCAGATGTAGGCATGCCCAGTACATCCTGGCTTTGGCTAAGAAACAATGCATAGCCCAGTTACCAACAACCTAGGGCCTTAGGGACTGACACCTTACTCCTACTCATGCATATATTAATATTGTTGATGCCAGACAACCCACACAACCTGTACCTATCCATGTATTGGCTGTGTACTGTTTTCATCAGACAGAGTCAGCCCTGGATTACAGTTCTGTCAACTGCTGCATTCGAAATGTAATTCTCTAACCTCCGCACTACTTGTAAAGATTACCATAATATGGTTTTGTATGTATGAATCTGCTGCAGTTATGCAAGGAAATATAATGGGCTATTTTGACAGAAGTAACATACACATGGGACTACAGATACCCAGTCCAATAGTATGCATTCCTTAATATTCAGTGGGCCTCGTGATTGGAATATTCACTGCATCAGTGAAGAGAGATGTTAAACGGTGGGACCACATGACATTTGGACTACTGTGTAGCTCAGTAGACTATGTGCTGTTGTTCCCCCACCCCCAACATAGCAGTGTTCTCATATAACTGCTTTAACAGTAAGTCAGTAATGATATATCAGAGATCCAGGCAATCTCAGGGCAGTAACATATAAATCGATCACACATTGTATGTCTCACTTAATGCAGGAATAACAATGCACATATTTATGCTGTTGATTGTGTGATGAATGACTCCCGTTTGTCTGGCAGTTTTTGTGGCTCAGTAGACTATGGAAGTTAACATGAGTGATGGTGTTGGTGGTTCTAATCTGGAAGTATTTACATCTTTTGAATGCAAAGTATTATGATGTTGGTGTTTTCACAGACTGTCAGTCTGTGTGTGCGTGTGGTGTACATTATGAACCTCAGTAACATATTAATTACATCTGACAGTTGGGGAATGCCATCGACAATTTGAGTGAAGTGCAGTACTGCAGAAACAGGGACAGATGTCATTGTCTGTAACACACAAATTTCTGGACTGGAGTATAAGTAGGTGTGGTCTGGAGTCACTTTATAGGTACTGACAGTCCCACTGGGGACTTAGTTAAAATGTACACATTTCTGTTGCCCCTTCATCAAAATGATCTGTTATGTATAGATATGTCAATACATACAGACATATATGTATACATATCCAGTTTTCACAGTCTCTCTCTCTCACTTACATAGTATATGTATCAGTATGAATTGTCAAATAGATATATACCAATATATAAAGCTATGTATATTAAAATGATACATAGACTCTCCCCATATATCTGCATAACACATATATATATCATACACACACACAGCTACATTTATATACATAAATATGTGTGTGGATGTCTGTATTCTCCTACATACCCTAATAATGCTGAGTAAAGCTGCACTACCACACATCTATACTGTTGATCAAAGGGTCCAAAGTAAGGAATCAACAACAGCACATAATGCACTTACCTACAGATCCCTGTGTCTGCTGGATATCACTATATAGACGGAAGCAGGTGAGCAGGTGGTGTAATGTATAATGTTGGCAACATATGCATGGACAGGGCACATTGTTCCTGCCCACAGGCTTGCCTAACTGCAAACAGCCACATATGGCCATACTGGTAACTATACACAAATAGCTAGGATAATAGTTATCTCACTGCTAGGATACTAGATGCAGAAAACAGTATGAAGCAATATTATTCTGCAGATGCTGTTCAACACAAGCCTAGTTTGTGTAATCCACAAGTGCTGTGCCTGCAACCACATCTCAAACAGACTTAACCTGTGGCATGTGCAATAAATAATGTGATCTATAGTGTGTAAGACTAGATAGATAGGGGATCTAATCTCACTTCAAGCCACTTGGTGCACGTGTGCGTGTATTTCCCCTGCAAACCAACTGACAATCTATCATGGGCTATCAACCTGCAATGGCTTTGCCCTTTCTGGACCTGTAAGTTGCTGCTGGCTCCAAAATGCTCTCTTCTACAAGGCCTGATGATGTATTCCATCCTAAGACTACCAGCTGCCAATGTAGTATCAGACTTAAGCTGTGGCACGTGCAATAAATACTGTGATCTACAGTGTAAAAGACTAAAAATGTAGAGTTTCTAATAGCACTCCAGGCCACTTTGTGTGTGTGTATGTCAATATGGCATAAATATGATCACCTTGGTAACTTAGAAGTGGGTAAGGTTTTGCAGTATTGTATTTGTAGCTGGTGATGTGGCCCCTGAAATGACTGACCACAACAAGGTCTGCTGATGTCATCAAATATTATATGTCCTAAACTGATAGTGCTAGCAGACATGAGGTGTCTTGCGTGCATAATGTACTGTGATCTGTGGTGTACCATTACATAGGTTCATAGGTTCATAGGTTGGTACTAAGCTATCGGCCCTAAGGCCTATGCAAGCCTAGCCATAACAATTCCCTGGAAATTTCTTCCCACAATATTTACTTCTCTGGGCCCCTGTCTAGCAGGGCGACTGACCTGATCCTCGGGGTGAATTTCCTTCCATCAAGGTTCCTTTTGAAGAGGGCCAATGAGGTGCTCTGCTTGACATGTATGGGCAGTCTATTCCAGAGTATGGGGAGTCTCTGGATCAGGAACCTATCCCTCCAGCATGTTTTGTTCATTGTGATGATAAGGTTTAGATCCCTGGAGTGTGTGGCTCTGAGGGATTGGGATTTCTTTAAATGGAGCATGTCCATGTTGGACATGTTGGACATGCTCCACTTAAAGAAATCCCAATCTCTCAGAGCCACACACTCCAGGGATCTAAACCTTGTCATCACAATGAAAAAAACATGCTGGAGGGATAGGTTCCTGACCCAGAGACTCCCCATACTCTGGTCTAGACTGCCCATACATGTCAAACAGAGTGCCTCATTGGCCCACTTCAAAAGGAACCTTGATGATTGGATGGGAGATAGGAAATTCACCCCAGGGATCATGTCAGTCGCCCTGCTAGACAGGGGCCCAGAGAAGTAAATATTGTGGGAAGAAATTTCCAGGGAATTGTTATGGCTAGGCTTGCATAGGCCTTAGGGCTGATAGCTTAGTACCAACCTATGAACCTATGTAATGGTACACGCTACAGATCACAGTACATTATGCACACAAGACACCTCCATTCTGCTAGCACTATCAGTTTAGGACATATAATATTTGATGACATCAGCAGGCCTTGTTGTGGTCAGTCATTTCAGGGGCCACATCACCTGCTACAAATACAATACTGCAAAACCTACATAGGTAACTGTTTTAATCTACATACAGCCAACTTGCACTACGTGTGTGCCTAGGCTGTTAAAGCATTTTACATCATGTTATTGAACCATATGATGTTTGAAATTCACTAGCATAATGGCCGTACAGCCTTCATAATCTTAGACAACTTTATACCCATAGTTACAGGTTCAGCACATATTGCCCCAGTCTAAGAGGGGCAGATGTCCTGTGTTGAAGCGATGGTCACCCAGCCAATCGTATAGATGACATGTGCTGAGGTGCACTGAGGTGCTCTGTTTTCCATTAGGCAGGGTTCTGTTTCAAGGGGGTGTTTGAGTCTGCTAGACAAATTTCTGCCACTAGCATTTATTACTAACGTCACATATAATGTTAATTTTTTTACAATGATTTATCCATCCACTATGCCTTCTACAGATTCAAGCAGGTCACGCATTGCCCCGTATGCAAGGCACAGATCACCTTTGGTTAGTCTATATGCCGCAGGCTACAATGACACTCATTGCAGATGATCCCCATTGAATACATACTGAAGACGTGAAGTGTCCTTGTGACGTTTCATACTGTTGTATGCAATTGCCAGTACTGCATGGAAAGGCACATTACCAAATGGTCATTCCACTCAGATATTGGTATGCTGAAGTTAGAGTACTTAGAGGTTATGAGTATGTCACTTACAGGTGACTGTGCCTTCAGCTATGTCATATGATTCCTGCCATACCACTGTAGAGACATGGTGATCTGAAGCACATTAGGTGTAAACCTGTGTGGCCAGGTCTGTGTGCCCAGTTCTGTCATCCCTGAGTATGTACATCACATATTGCGACTGATGTGCTATATACCAGATACATAGGTCTTACTGATGGAAATTATACTACATATACACTTGCATGGAGTTTATGGCCATTAGTATGTCAAGAGATATGTGTTCAGCAATGCCCTCTTTCAGGACAGTGACATACCACAGAGACTCTGTGAGAATTTTCAGGCATCAGCCAACATTTTTAGCCACAGTCATTCAGTAGTCATGTGTGCTGTGGTTAAATGGATTCCAAGCAGTAGAGTACCCAGGCCTATGTCATGTTGAACAATGCTGCTTACAGATCAGCTATTGGTGGTGGATGCCCCATGTGTGCCCTCAATGGGCCACTTATTGACCCCTACAATGACAGTATCATGGATGCCTAAGTGGCTGCTTTGTAAATGTTGCCTGAATGAGGAATATAGTCAAACAGCTTGCCTCAGTCTAGAGGGTTATATGCCCTGCCTCATTCTAGAGGGTTGTATGCCCTAATGTACCCTCACCCAGGTCCTTGGTGACTGCCTCGAAAATGTCTACTATATGTAACAGTAATGCTTTCCCTTTCACACATCCAAACTGTATACAGTCAAATGTATGTACATCACATATATGTGTGTTGATCAGCTCCATGATGACTGCCCCTACTGGCATACAGATATGGATACTTAGGCAAAGAGGTCTATAGTGATGTTGGTCAGTGGATGCACTGCCTCTGTGCAAGGGTATAACAGTTTCCGTTGTCCACTCAGCTGTTGTACACCTAGTGGTTTCAGCACAATTGCAAGGTTTTCCCAATGGTGTTAGTAATCCTTGTCAGATCACATGTGGGATGCAGCCTGAAATATTAGCATGTACAATAGATGCTGTGTATCCTCCATTAAGAGGCCAGTTACAAACTTCTCTGTAAATATGGAAGTTATGGGACAGGTTGTAGGAATGTCATATGTCACATGTGGTGGGGACAGGGGAGTGTAGTTGACATAAACAGTATGGGACTAGAGGTTAGCTATGAGTACAGACTCATCATATATGGCACCATTATGTATGAGTTCACTGACAATGTGGGCCTGTCCTTTGAGGTTACACATGTAACTACACTGTGCATTGTGGTTTTGCTTTGTGTGGGTAACTAATTTTGTCACTTACCATGTCTACACAACATCGCAACAACACTGTGCTTCTTTTAGCTGAGGAGGTAGTGCCTCCATGTTGGGTGGGTACTCTCACCCCAACTGTCGCCTGCTATTGTATAGCCTGCTAATGGCAGTTGTCCACCAGTCAGGTTTGCTGTGCCATGATGAGCCTGCATCCCTCCTGTCATGTACAGCCAAGTTCATGCAGTTGTAATGCTGCTGACATAATACATGGGTGTAGAGCTCTGCATACTTGCCTGTCCGATCTGAAGCGGGAGGTGCAGTCAAGCTATATCAACCATCCCACAAGAGGTAATAAATGGCATTGTTGATATATATGTCTGTATTGCCTGCAAGGGGGGCGGGTTGTGCTGGTAGTTCTAAGGAGACTGATCTGTGGCCAGATCCCACCAGGAAGGACCTCACGTTGTGGGGGGACTGCAGTGATCACCCATATTGGTAAACACATGATGCAATACGTTGATTCCCCATGTGTGGATGTCACAGCATTGCTCCAGGGCATTGTAGGTAAGGAGCTGGACTAACCTTTGGGCAAGTGAGCAGCAGCACGATGAAGCAACCCAGTGTATACAGATTACACTCCCCTAATGTGTTTGTCTGTGCTCTGTACAGACACCTTGCATGACTCTCTTCTTGCAACAGTTACTTGCACAGCGGACCACTAGCATGTAGTGCCAAGCGGTGTCCCCAGATCTCTGAGTCATGTCACCTGAAATGCCGTGAAAGGAGTTAGCATGGATATGAACACTAACGCTGTTGTACAACTACTGACACTGGACCAAACACTGTTACTTTTGCTCATGGCCAGATCATGACTACCAACTGTAACCGGCAGAGCCTATTGACTGTTACACTATGCAATGGATGACGTAAATATGTATCAGTCCACCAAACGTGGCCTGCCAACATGTTTGATAATATTAGGCCAGCAGACCTTACTGGAAACTGTGTACATTATGTACAAAGTGTTATGTCAGCTGGTGGATAGGCAAGTGTCTGACAGTCATACTCTGGGAAGATAGCATTGTGAGACCTAAGCTGCAATGATGCCAGTCACCATTGGAACTCATGATTCTTCATTATTGATGTACCCTTTCTAGCCATTCCCTCTCTGTAGTCACAGCCACTGTCAGTGACCTCTGACTGAGTACATTAGCAGGTGATTGCATATTAGGAGTTGTCACCGAATCTAACACAGAACCAACAGTTATCCAGGATGGCCTAAGACACACATTCAGTTGTTGTCTGAGCCACTGGCAAGGACTAAATACCAGTGACTCACAATACTATCCTTTGGGAAGGAAAATATTGTAGTGTCCACAGACTACACACATTTGAGGCATTACTCATGGAGTTATGGGCACAGAGAGTAATGTAGCCTTTGACTTTCACTGGTTGGTAAGATGTGGAAATGCATTCACTGTTGTACAACCTATACAAACAGGTATGGGATGGAAATCCAAGACTGTCACTGCTATACTGAATGTGGCAGTCATCACACCTATCATTGTGTGCAATGGTATCTTTGCTATGTCTTACACAGGCATATTGTACAACTGTCCTATGGAGTCCATGCCAAGACTGTACATGTGTAGTCTGTCTCCTAAATGCTTTGTAGGGGATGTGTATGGCTCCATACAGGGAGGTGTCAGATCCCACTGTACCTCTTGCATATCCATGATCGGAATAATGCATGACTCACCTGTTATACACACATACAGCATCACTGTGGTATACATAGTACATGCTGGAGAGACAGGTATGTAACATAGACAGTACACCCTATATGAAATAGGCTTCCCATGCATGTGATGCACACATCTGCTGTGACACACACATCATGTGCAGGTTACACAATGGGATGTAGAACATGATAACCATAACTGGTGAGGAACAAATGTCTGTATTGGACGCAGAATATTTGTAAATGAGTCATCTCCATCACCACGGCTTGTAGATGTGTTAGTTCCCAAAACCCCGGTGACACTTATCAAGGCTAGTAGACCTATTCACAGATTAGGGATGTATGAGTATGCTGAATCATGCCATTGTCCTTGTTAGCCTGTTATACACATATGAACCTATGGAGCCATGCACTTATAGTGCTGTACCTTTCTGAAGACATATTTCTGCTGTGCTAACATTCCATCCTGTGTTGCTATATTGCCTGTGTGTATCCCTAGGTTATCCCAACAGACTCCTGAAACAAAAACATAAAAAGGTCCATGACACACCTTTCATTGTGTAAGTATACAGCCATTAGAACATCATATAACATAAGGTACACAAAAGTATGTGGCATACTTGTGACAAATGCCAGCATACAGTATCTGTCAGTAACCACTACAAGTGGCATGGCAAAGCAACACTGTATTACACAATTACATTTTAACTAATATAGTCACCCTGTGCATCAGGTACATAGCTTTATTTTCCTGCATTGATTGTTGGGATGATAAGGATGTGGCGCAGGTAACATCACTTGCTCAGGGTGTTGTGTGGGGGAGCAGGAGGCCTGGGCTGACCCATACAGGTGACAGCATGTGTGTGAGTCAGGAAGGGAAGCAGGTAAGATGGACCATGGAAAGGTGCCATGTGTGTCTGTAGGTGGCCTGCATTTGACAGTGGTATGTGAGTGAGTGTGTTTGTGTGTGTGTGTGTGTGTGTGTGTGTGTGTGTGTGTGTGTGTGTGTGTGTGTGTGTGTGTGTGTGTGTGTATGTGCACAGTCAAGCTCAGTGCTAGCCCTACATGTATGTATAATAGACAGCTTTTGACTGTACATGGTAGATCTGACATTTCACTGTCTCTGGCCTTGAACACAGGAACTGTCTCTCCCAGGAGTTGCACTGGCACCTCCATGCCTAAGGTTAGAAGTGGTGGTAATACCTGACAGTGACTGCTGTCTGCTGGGACCATGTCCTTCATGGGAACACCCAGGCCATGAGCCCATGGCTTACCATGTCTTGGTGTGGACAGCACACTCCCCTCTGTAGTGGTGGATGTACTGCCACTACAGGAGCATGATTGTGCATGGCCATGTGGACTCTCAGAAGATGGGGTTGCTGACCTATGTCCACAAGTCTGGTGCTGAACTCCAACTACATTTTCCAGCACAGACACTGTGCATTCCAAGGCAGACACTGTCTTAGCCCACCTTCTGTCCACTGCATCAGGGTGTCATCAATGCAGTGGAGGCAGTCACAGATGTCAGACTGTGCTGCACCCATAATCCTAAGCATACATCTGGAGTTCCATTCAGAACATGGCTTTGCCTCCATGATGGCCCAAAACATGTGCTGAGTAACCTGTGATGTGACACCTGCAGCAGGTGATGGAAGGCAGCAGGCCTCCTACAAACACCCCTGTCAATCTGCCTGTTTGGAACCTTGCCAGCTCTCTGGCTATGGCCAATGTCTACAATCACTGGAACCATAGTTGCCACGCTTTCCTGTTTAATGTCCCCACCCTCTGAATGTCCAATACCTGTGGCCTCTGGGGACTGGGTATGTGTGGGCATACTGACTGTGTGCAGTGACAATGAGGGCAGAAGAGCGATGTCAACCTCTGGGACAGATTCAATCCTTGAAACCCCCACCTGTGCCTCACTGTGGCCACTATTATCATCAGAGTCTGAGGAGACACTGACATCAGGTTGTGTAGGGGACATACACCAACCTCCCAGGTCCCCAGTGATAAGAAAGGAAAAAGCAGTACATTAATACCTGCAAAATTGTGCTGTGCACTGCCATGTTGTGATATATGTAAGGCTCTATATACTGTCTTCACTATTACAGACCTGTTGAAAACCCAACCTCATATAGTAGGACATGAGGATAGTAATCTTCCCACTAACAGCTGTAGTTATTTGTAAATAAAATCTCATTACACAGTAATTGCAACAGTTAGGTACACTGTTGGCATTTGTGTAGACTCTGCACAGTTGACACATGCCACTCTGTAACGTCCTAACAATACTGTCCCATTTAATTGGTGCGGTCACACCTACAAGGCATAGGTATGAGTCAAACATGTGCACAGTCAGAAAAAATGTGTGCAGCTGGCAATCATGCCAACAGTACAGCAATGTAGGCAGCAGGCCTGGATGACAGTCTAGGTATTACATTGCTGTAAATTTACATCTATAACAAAACAGTGTCATGCTTAACAGGAGCAGGACCACTGGCTTGTCCAATACTTGATGGACCAGTGAAAAGTTGGGGGAAAGGTAATGTCAGTACCATTGCATGTTCTACCACCACAAGGTAATATGTCCATATATATCAAATTTACAATAGTTACTGTGTTAATTGTTATATTTGTCAAAGTCTAAGCATGACAGTCAAACTGAAGGTAAACCCTTCTCACCCCCAAAGAAGACAGACCTGACACCCATGTAAGACTACGTATGTCCTGATACACTGAATGCTACAATACTGCAATGCTGTTCATACTAAGCTTACCTGCACACTCCTCTGCCATGGAAATTGTGGCACCCACATCCACAATGTAGGGTGTGATGGATGCCTGGGTGCTGTCGTATGTGCCTAGATTTGCCAGGAATTCCTCAGTTGCTTAGAGTGGTTGTTCCACTGCAGACGCTCTACTGGTGGTGCCATGATCCCTGGCTACATCTGCTGCTCTTCTATATGCATCATTGATCATGTCTATTGCACCATGTCGAGCCTGCTCATATGTCCTGCTATGATGACCTGTGGCATTCCCATCACAAACAAGGTTAGCCTACAATGCCTCCTGTTGTTCCTTGTTGTGCCCCTCCCTGAACAGTAGGAGTTCATAGTGTTAATGGAGGCCTTCTAGTACTCATTCTCTACATCCATGAAAGCTGCATAGTGTCTTCCATACATGTTTACTGAAAGACAATAACATGGGAACACATGTCAGGATCACATACATGGAAGTACACTATGCAGAGATACAGCAAGGACAGAATGCCTGGCAATATCCACTGCTTGATCACACATGTCATATTCCTCAGTGTGCAAACATACTACACGTGTGGATACAGCTAGGATACTAGCGATAGTCAGGTATTGCCATGTGTGCCATGATGAATATTGCTGTATGATCATACAGCTTACACTGGTGTCTATTCTAGTGTGTGCCCTAGGGGCAACCCCCATGATAACATATCAAAACAATTGTGCCAAACAAATAGCAGTGTGCTATTACAACCACTATAAAGGGAGAGTCCCACGAACCCATTGTGACACACTGACAATATACATTCCACTCTTGATGTAGTGCATATCCTCTGTATGTGTAACAAATCAGTAGATCATTGACATGTCATCATCAGAGTTCTAAGAAAGGCTTAATGCTGTAATCCCTATTCCCTGGAAGTATATTCCTACATCTGCATCCTGATGTAAACAAAATGGTTACATACCTGATGGAGTGCAGTACTCCTCTGCTGATATGTGCTGATAGGTAATATTTTGCATACGCATGCTCTGTGTGAGGAAAGTCTCATACAAAATGATTCCCCATAGCCAGCTGCTTGCCTTTTTAACATGCTTCTTATTAGCAGGTAATTGCCTCTTAACCAATCTGTGGTTCTGAAATGCTAATTGTAGCCAACACAGCTGATTTTCACTGTCATCAGCCAATGACATGCAACCACTGTAAAATACTGTATATAAGGCCTTCTTGTAGATTAGGGTCCTTTCTGATATGTTGTGATGGACATTACTGGGGTGAGGAGACTACATCATTGCACAGGATAGGTCTATAGCAGCAACTTGTACATAGAGATGTGTGTGCTACAGGCTGCAGCTGATGCTGAAGGTAATAGGCATAGGCAGAGAATGTGAACACTTTGAAGGATAACAAGCTGTAGGAGTAACTGTTGGAGCTGTGTCAGCCTTGTTGTAGAGACAGAGCCAGAGTGAGGGTACCCTTTCAAGTCCAATTAAGGCATGTGATTAAGGTAAGTACATTAGGCAAGAGTATCACTAACAGAGTACTAGACCACATGTCTGTTGTGTCCTTGAGCAACATGGGGATAAATATAAGAATATGTCCACCATCTGAGTGACTGTCAGGCCATGTGTTACAGTCCGGTAGTAATTTGTAGCATGTATGAGGGCAGTCCTTGTTACAAGCAAGGACTTCAAATGTGTATGTTAGTTGTGCAGCTGTGCTAATTGGCACTATGTGTTTGAAAGGATTGTGTGGTGCACTCTGATATTAGTGGCCCTCATTTGCAGTACCTGAGTTGAACTTCTCTGTGAATGCATATTAATGCATGACATGACAACTTATGCACTTATAGTTTTGCTATAGGGATATGTGAAGTGTATTTCTATCTGCAGGCCTGTGACTTCCATCAGTGAAAACTGACATTTCATTTCAAATGAATTGTGTTCATAAAGAGTGCATGACTCAGTCATTAATTGCTGGCTTCAGAGTACTGTAATTTCACTGCTATACACCACTGGATTTGAACCCATGACTGTGTGCGGCAAAATGTACTGTTTGCAAGGTATTTAACAGACTGAGCTACTGAGTCACTGCTACAGCTGGTGTATTTGCAAGATATATGTGCACACATACAGTCTGTGACAAATGTTTTTTACATCCATCAGTATGTGCATGGCTTTATATGGATGTATTTCTGCATCATGGTCACAGTTGAATATGTATTTTTGCCATTAATGCATTAGCAGGTGTCTTTCTACATGTTGCTGATAAAAGGGCACATTTACCTGCTATCACAGGCCTCACTTACATCCATTCTTATGTGTTTGGCATTCTAGTGGTGTGCTCTTGTACCAGGGTCCAAGGTACAGCCCCATTTTTCCATTACTTTTTAATCAAGTTTGACGATGCAGCGCAACTGTCAGTTGTACTGAAACACGCTTAATGACTGTAACTGGCAATTACTGTGTTTTTTTAAACCACCTATTTTAATTAAGAGCTGTGTGGTGTGGCAGGATAATGTAGTGCTCTGCAGGTGCACTATTCTTGGGTTCAAAATATGGGACAGATGTTTTATTTTGTACGTATGTATTATACATTAAAAACACATATATTCAATATAGCTCTATTTAGCTGAGCTTAGTGAAGCTGCACGACTCGGCAAAAATATAAAGAAAAGAAAATTGGGGAGCTAGAAAAGTGGTGAAATGGGAATGTACGCAGAAGGAAAAACATAGTGAAAGGCAGGTAGGGATATACAAGAAGGGTGTAGGAAAGAACCATATCTATCCATTTCTTATACAGCAACAACAGTGCACTTTGACAGAATTTGTGCATGACTTTGAACTCTCATTCCCAGAGAGAGGGGGGTGAGGACAACATAGCTATGTTGTCAAGCCAATTAGATCAAATTACGTGTGCCCAGTGGACACTTGTGTGAAATGGAAAGCAATGTATGGGACGATATATATATATATATATATATATATATATATATATATATATATATATATATATATATATATATATACATATATATATATATATATATATATATATATATATATATATATATATATATATATATATATATATATATATATGGGAACACTACTAAATCTCGAACTTTTGAAATATCGACTTTCAAAAGCTCGAGACCATGTAGCCGAAACCCCACATTACTGAAAGACCAGAAGCACGAAATTCAAAATCCCGATGTTAAGGGATTTTGAGTTAGCGCTTCTGGTGTTGCGGTTCAGGTAAGTATGTGTGTGTAAGTGTGTTTGTGCAGGGCTTTAGTGTGTGTAAGTGTGTTTTGTGACTGTGGTGTGTGTGTGTGTGTGTGTGTGTGTGTGTGTGGGTGGGTGTGTGTGTGGGTGTGTGTGAGGGGCTGTAATGTGTGGGTGTGAGTTTGCCTTGTGTGTATGTGCGATCTCGGAGTTAAAATATTAAAGTAGGGGGGTTTGGGGGGCACAGCCCCCCACATGGGGTGGTGCAGGGGGGTGAAGCCCCCATGCTTACCTTTAGTGTAGGGTGGTTTGTTTGGTTATGGGGGGAGGCTGTGTGTATGTTTGTGTGTGTGCTGTATGTTTGTAGTATTTTCGCGATTTTGAAATTTGCGGTTTTAATATTTCGGTAATGTGGGGTTTCAGGCTTATAGTCTCTGTATTTTGGGCTTCAGGATTGTGTAATTTTGGGATTCAGTAGTGAATCTATATATATATATATATATATATATATATATATATATATATATATATATTTTTTTTTTTTTTTGGGACAGGTAAACATTTGCTTTTTTAAGGTGAGAGTGTAATGTTGGGGAAGGGACATAGGTATGTGTGGGGGAGGTATGTTGGGTAGGTGAGGATGCATTTGCAGACAGACAAGACAGACAGGACAACAGACAGGGATGGCGTGTGACACAAGAGGGGGTGAACACCTGGGATGGGGAGGGTGTTGTGGAATCTCAGTCCCATGTGCCTTCACAAGGCAGCAGTGTGACTCACATCCCCACCCATGAGACTGTCAGCACTGCTCCATCACTGCCCTGGGGGTGGCAGTGGTGGAAGCTAGGCACAGGGGCAAGGCTTCCCCACCAGGTTGGGCATCTCTTGCATCCAGAGCAAGAGGTGACCAAAGCCACAGTATACAATCCTGTGCACCAAAACTGGCAGATTATCCTGGGTCACAACTTCCCCTCCACTACCACACCCAGAGGGGGCTGCAACACCATCCTATGGGGCAGAACTACCCTATGCCACAGGTAGTGCAGAGGCAGCAGAGGGGGCACCACTGGTCTGGGTTCTAGAAGTGCTGGGACCTGATGCCATGGCCAAAGGAGGCAATTTAGGCAGATCAGACAGTACTGGCCTATGTTGATATGCTGTGGTAGATGAGTTATAGCCATAAGTTAAGGTTAGCAATAACCAAACCATTATTAGTATTAACAGAATGGAACATCATATTTATTAATTCAAATATGTATTAATGTATATTATGTGTAACGCAACATTAAGTAACATAACAGATAGTATGTTAACAGCGGATCTAGGACTATTGAACGAAAGCTCAATAGTCCAAATCTGCAATCACCGAACACACTTTAACAAAAGCGCTTCATCAAAAAAGCGCTTTTGTTAAAGTGTGTTAAAAAAAAAAAAGACAACATACATTACATTTACATTTTTGCAGGGAGGCAAGCCCCCCCTGCACCCCCTTTATATTCTCACTCCAAGGTCACACTAAAGTGGGGAAAAGGAGATTTTCCCTTTTCCCCACTGTAGTGCGATCTCCGCAAAGGCATACTTATGGCAAAGTGCTTCTTCGGTGAAAAGCACTTTTGCATAAGTATGCCCGGCCGTTTCTCATTTGGTGAAATGGCCGCTCGAGCATTAGTCCTAGACCCGTTAACAGCATGCCAGTAAGCATTAAACCATAAGGCAAACAAAATGTTAGCTTAGCAAAATATTTTGATATTTAATCATAATAATACATAACAATAATTAATCAAATTTTAACAAAATATAGTTAGTGTAACAAAATATGTTAATATTAAATCATGATAATAAATAACAATAATAAATGAATGAAGACAAGGGGTGGGGAGAGAGACAGAAAAACATTCCATTAGTGACATTGCAGATGATATCCCTGAAAACACTGGTTATACATACTTCTACAGGTGTGTAGTGTCAGTTTTGAGTACAGTGACTACAATTCTCCTATAGCTGATGTAGTACATACATACCTGTCAAGCTGTTAGCATGGGTCAGTATGGGCCAAGCAATATCAAATGCAGGTACACCACTACACAGAACAGTTTCACATAATGTGGACTAGTGTAACTACCAAGGTGTTCTGTAAACGGATTTGGTAATACATTGCATTCCAGGTAATTGTTCATCTGGTAATCATGTGACAGATGGATTAGACAGTTTTAATTACATTACAAGAAATCATGACACTTGAGAGGCATGTTTGAGTACAGTAAGTAAACTAGACAGCCGTTATGCCTTAGTTGGCAGGCATTGGAATAGAACCCAATAGCTGTGACTGCAGGTGACATGTGAAATAATGTAACAACTGAATGCAGCAACTTAGTACAGACATGCAAGGAAAACAGCCCTACCACAAATATTCAGACAGATTTAGCTAGGAAAACACAATGCTGCTTAACACTTTATTGGTATTGCTGCTAATTCCCTGTAAAATCTAAACACAATATTTGCTCATAACATGGGCTACCTCAACCATGTACCTTTTGTTCCTGGAGTGGAAGAAAATAAGAGCATTATATATGACTGAAATTGGCCTGGGCACAGCCTTGAACCATACTATGAGTTGAGCAACACATGTTACAGGATATTCATTTTGCATTCTGGAGCTATTACAGTGTTATACTTGACTGCAGTGACAGTAGAACACACATGCAAGGAGTACAGCTGTATTGTATACATTAAGACAGATTTATTTAGGAATCAACAATGCTGCTTAGCACTTTATTGGTATTGCTGATAATTCTATGTGAAATCCACACACAATATCTGCCCATAGAGTGGGCTACCTCACAAATATATCTTTATTACCTGGAGTAGGAAGAACAGAGAGCATTATGTGACTGATATTGGCCTGGAGACAGCCTTGGACCATATTATGAGTTGAGCAATACAGTTTGCAGGCCATTAGGCTTGGATTCTCTAGCTATTACAGGGTTACAATTGACTGCAGCAACCTTACCATAGACATGCAATGCATAGATATCTATTACAATTGTTATGATACTACAATCATGCTGTACATCAGTTTGCTTACTATTATTGTTATTGTTTATTGTTTATTGTTTATTGCAATACAGTTGTTGTTGTTCATTTATTGCGCTACAGCTCTAATTGCCCATTTATTGCACCACAGTTTTTATTGTGTATACTTTATTGCAGTAAAGTGTTTACTCTTTATTTCTTACTGCACTACAGTTAGCATAATAAATCCATATTTACCAATCTCATGGTGCAACCTGGCCAGGCGTCCGGTGTGGGACTGAACATTAAAAGTCCTCCCAGCTGCAGCTGTTGGGAGAGAAGCACACTGTTATGCACACCAGTTTTGCATACATTTAGCTTGCATTTTGGTAAAAGAGTAGAAAACATGCTGATATATTTATGAGGCATGCCCATCTTTAACCTCTTGGACTCAGATGTCCAAGGTTTCCCCTTTCTCCTCTTCAGGTTGTCATAATAGTGATGACACTGCTCATCAGTGCAGGGGATGCCAGTAGCATTGGTAAGTTCCCTGGCTCACCAGTCCTAGACTTCTGCCTTACATTCCAAGCCATGGAAACCACCCTGTATCAACCTGGATTCATAATTCCATACCAGAGCCCAACAAAAAACATGGACTCCTGCACACCCCATCTCATTGCTGAAAGCGCACACCTTCTCCAACACCACCTGGTATATCAGCAGATAAGCAGACATCAAAGAATGTTACAGAATTCCCTCCTATTGCTAGTAATATAGGCTGTTTTCCTGCCCTTACACATCATTGAGCAACATTCAAAAAAAGTGTTGCATCTCTTAGCATTGCGCAAACCAGCTAAGCAGAGCTAAGCAGCATGAAAACTCACACAACAGTGGTTTTAGTGAAGCTTAGCACCACACAAACAGTAGTAGCTGTTAACATGTTTAAGCAGTAGTCAACACAGTGCAGCACTGCCATATTTAACAAATTTGTTTTTAAAATTAAACACAAACAGTAAATTAAATTACAGACATGTTATGACTTGAACCCAGGACCTACTAAGCATTAGGCTGTAACTTTACCTATTTAGCTACTTGGATATTATGAAAACTAATTTACCTTCATGTATACTATTAGGCTACCTGTTAGGGTTGCTGAGCATCACCCCACACCATTCAATGAAGCTTAAACATAACTAGAAATAAATAATTAATTACATCCAGTTTCTACTTTTAGATGTCTGGCAGGTGTCGGTTATGTATGTTTAAGCAATGCTCGACCTTGCTGCACTTCATGCCATGCAAACAACAATTAAAAAAATAAAAAATTAATTATAATTAATTAAATCCAGTTTCTATTTTTAGATGTGTTGCAGGTGTCAGCTGTCTATATGTAAGCGCAGCGTGGCATTGCTGTGCTCTGCGCCACACAAACATATAGCAATACAAAAAAAAACAATTACATAATGTAAGTATTCTAACAACAAGCACTTCATAAACATATATCATACATATAAGACACCTTCACAGGATTTTAACAGTAGTGGAGAACATTAGAAGGAACCTCACCCTGTACATAACATCTGACCAGGCATTCACAACCATGGATAGCCTCTGCACTTCTCCCTACCTGATTCAATAGTCCTGTTCATATGCTCTCCCTCAGCAGTGTGCCATCAATAATATGCATGGCACATTGACAAGGAGGAACTGTGGCCGTGTACATTGATACATTCCATGTAGGCTCTACACAGTGCCTACACAGATTTTATTAAATCCTGGAGATTGTTATTTTAACACATTTCAGGATAATTATTAACATAGGCTTGTAAAAAAACATCATGTCAGTCCAAGCTAATTCAGTTTTCTAACTTGGTTATACTTGAGACTGGCAAATACAATATTATTAGATTCACTGTCCTTAATAGTAGCAAATGTAAAATGTTAAACTGTATGTAACTACTTTCCAATAATAGCATCTTTCTATTATGTCAGTTGTACTATACATGTAACTATTTATCTAAAAACAGTACATTTTTGCAATGTCAGTGAACTATAGATAACTAATTTTGTATGTCTCTGCCTGCAAGTAATCTGTGGTTTTGCTGTACTATCTTTCTCTTAACTTCTTTCTATATGTTAATTGTGGAGCTTTTCTCCCTGGGCATCCACTGAAAATGGACCTGGTCCAGTTGGATTATTCCCGGTTAACAAATGGAAAATAAATAAATACATCTTGCATGCACTGACTTTAATAAAGCCTTTGACCAAGTCTCTTACAGGGGAGAGGTAACCAGACTGAAGGAACATGGAATAAAACAAAAGTTGCCTAAATAGATAGAAGGCTGCTTATGTGGCAAGAAACAAAGAATAGAAATTAGAGGTCACCTTCTATGGAAAGAGTTATGGTTAGATGGGTTCCATATGGAGTACTTCTGGTACCAATGCTCTTAGACATCTTTGTACCCCACATGATAATGAGTTCAGAGAAAACATTTAACTTATTTGCAGATTATTTTAAGACAGAAAAGACAGAGGCAAATGGGAAAGCAAGCCTTCAAAAGTGACCAGAGAAGTGGGCTTAGAAGTAGTTTCAGAGGTTTAATGCACATAAGGTTAAGTACTTAAATAAATAAATAATTTACCTTGGCTCTAATAATCCTGACATAGAATACTCATGGGAGTAGTGACCCTTATAATCCCAGTTTAGAACATTGCATATGTTTAGTGACCCTAATAACACAGGTAAGGAGAAACAAGCTGAGAAATGTGGCACTATGGCCAGTTAGATGTTAGGCTGTATCCTTAAGGGAATGGACTTCAATGACTCCAAGCACAAGGAGGTTACATTAACCATCTAGAGACCCATTATGAAGCCCTACATATTCAGTTATGGTGGCTTTGCAATATCAAGCTAGATAAGAAGGTGCAAGGAAAGCTTACAATGTGGACAAAGCAAGAGCTACGTCGATGTTCATATAAACAGAGTCATTAAAGTGTTGACATGATACTGTTGCATAAGGCAGTAAGATAAGGGAGAAGGTGATGGCAAACAGATCAAAAACAAAGCAAGAGGGAAGATTAGGCATGGCTATCATATTAAGGATAAAATGCTCATGGCAGACATTAGAAATACTTTTTCATGGAAAGAGTACTGGATAACTGTAACAAAATTATCTGAATGAGTGGTTAACTCTAAGTCTCATAGTTCTTCCAAAATCCATAGGATTTATGAAGGGTTAAAAGAAGAAATATATCAGGGGATTCAAAAGATACCAATTAGACTACATATATATCTAATGCAATTTAACTAGCTACCAAGGGTTATAAACTCCAGGTACAAAGTTGAAGTGATTGACTGTTGATGTTCATGAAATTGATTTAGAGGAACAGATGTAAGATTGATTGATTGACTCATATTTGATAAAAAGGTATGCAGGATGGTCACCAAGCTATTTTAAGAGACAACTCAGGCCCACAAAGGCAATATTTTACTACATAAATTAAAGATTGCTTTACCTGAGCAGTCATCTTTGTTCTACTGTTCCATTTCAGTGCCACAGGACTCTTTCTAAATGAATAATACACATTTTTCATAGTGTTTTGTTTTTATAATGGTATGCATTAGGACAAAACATGTTTGTATGTTCTCTCTCCCTTACTCTTTATTGGCTTTTGAATGCCATCCAGAATAAATCTGGAGCTGTAAATAATGGTCAGCAATGTAACTATTCTATATGTCTTAACATGATATGTTCATGTAATAAAATGAGACTGTTACTGTTACTTTTACTATTAAAAACAACTATTTTTACATGGTAGTTGTTTTATTCAGTTGTGTGTGTTTGTGTGTGTGTGTGTGTGTGTGTGTGTGTGTGTGTGTGTGTGTGTGTGTGTGTGTGCTCTTTTATTACTTAGTTTGGATTTATTTCACACAATACAGTTAATTCTTTGGGCTTTTTTGTTTGCTTTGCATTTTCTTAATTTTGTTGATATTTTATTACTTTCCACTTCAAGAAAATTATTTTGAAGCTAGGAGTGTTTTGTATTTAATGGACTGTCTCGTGACTGTAATGTACTTTTAAATAGAACACTCATTTTTCCCAGTCAGTCTAAAAGTAGTGTAAAGTATCCAAAAACATTTTTCTGAACAGAAATTCTGCTTACTTGTCTTTTATGAGGCTGGTATAGTGTTTTAAAGTGCTTTTTATTGTATTTTTTTCTGACAAAAGTAACTTTTGTGAACTGGTAGTATTGACTGGCAATTGCTGTTGTCTTCCCCAGGAAAGAGACACAATTTTCTGCTTGACCCTGGAACAGAGTACTGGTCCATGGTAAGTCCTTTTTTTCAGCCAAGGAAAAACATTAAGCAAACAGCTTTTGCCATTAGAGCAGGATAGCAATTTGCCTCAGCCACAGGTAGATGACTCTGCTGTGACCATTTCTTATAACTCAGACCACTCATCTTTTACCCCAGACCCTTCTGGTGTAGCACCTACAGCCACTATGGACAGATGGTTACCCACATCCTCTGTGGCTGCTGGGGTCCCCTCCATGGGTAGAGGAGAGCCATTCTTGTTGGTCCTGGAATAGAGAACAGGGAAGGTTTCCCTGTTGTGTCTGTATGCTATTCCCATCCATGGAGAAACAGTTTCAGCCACTAGTAGCATGGATGGGCTCATTTTTCATGTCAAAAAGAAACAGAAAACCAAACATGTATCTACTCTTCCTCATATTTCTTTGGATAGGAGTGGTTTACTGGGTGTGGCTCAGGGTTTAATTCAAGTGTAAAGTAGTTTCTGATAAAAGAAAGAGTGATTCCTCTTTTTCTGAAGAGATTCAGGATTCAGGATCTAAACGGGGAGATGAAGGGATGTGTACAGTTTATTTTTCTTAGATTTCTGTTTCAGACTCAGAGGAGAGCTCAGTTTCTGATTCTCCATGTGAGGGTTCCTCTTTCTCTGAAACTATTGCTAGAATTTGCCAGTGTTGTTACTGGGAGAGCACTGAGGTTTCTCCGTCTCACAGAAATACTGTGATTTGCTACAGAAGGATTTCAATAACCTATACCCATTCCTTCTATCCTGTCAGCTTTAGAAGGTGTGTATTACCACCTACAATTTTCCTGATAGCCAGCTGCCCTAAAAGTCTTCTAAATTTTTACACACTATTCAAAAACCTGACTCAGTAGGTACAGATTTCATTGATCCTACTGCTGCTGAGCACTTAGTTAATTCCAGTTCAACTCTTTAATAGGTATAGGAAAAAGTGTATACCTCTGCAACTTTGATTTTCAGAATTTTGAGTTGACAGGCTCATATGTTGAACTTTGTTCTGGCAAATTCTGAAATATGACAAATATTTTACCTGCAATTTCTTCTTGCAAGGAAAACTCTCATTTAAATAATGTTGTTTATTCTGTTGAAAAGATCACCACTCATTGTTTGTAATGTGTGTGTGACTCTATTGATACTTCTTCAGGGCCATGGCCACTGGTACTGTTTTGAGGAGGTTTGCATGGCTGCATTCTCAGAACCTACCAGATGATGCTAAAAATTAAATTTTAAATTCTCCAGTTGATAAAAGATTTAGTGTTTGATCATCTCTGATGTAGAGATGATCAAAACGTGTGATGAAAGGGGAAAGCTGATGCAGGGATTTTCAGTCCGTTTTTCCAAATTGTCCTAGAGAGTTTTTTTTCTCCTCATCCAATTTTGGCAAAAACAGACTAAACAGTCTCAACAAAATTCAGGTAAACAGACATTTATGAAGAAATGGCAACAGGGAGGGGTCCAAAAAGAAGTCTTGAACCTCCCAAAACAAAGGAAAGTCCAGCAAGTATGAATGACTATTCAAGAGACCTTGTGACCCTTGTGACCCCCTTCCACCTTGTCCAGTCTTCCAGAAAGTCTGAATCTCGATTTTTCTCTTTGGCAGCAGATGCTTCAGACAAGATCATTCATCAAGGTTACAGATGACAGTGGAGAAATTTCTTCTTTCCAGGGGGTTATTCCTCATACTTCATATCAGACTCTTGTTTTCATCTGTTCTTCATTACACGCTGTCTCAAGGATTAATAAAACCAGTCCCTCCTTCCCAGGTGAGGAAGGATTTTTATTTATTGATGTTCCTAGTTACAAGGAAAGAAAAGGCTTGGAGACGAGCACTGGATCATTCTTTCCTAAACTTGTTAGTTATAGTCCCCAAATTCAAATGATGTCACTTCACAACCTGTCACCTCTTCTTCCTCTTTCAATTGTCCTCATAACACTAAACGTAAAAGATGTTTATCATCACATCCTCATTCAGCCAGACTTCAGACTTTTCTTAAGGTTTGTGTATCTGGGTTACATTATCAGGAATCTTCTTACCCTTTGGACTATCTATTGCACCAAAAGTGTTCACAAAGTGTTTAGCTCCCATTATAGTCCATTGCAGACTACATGGTATACTCATTTTCCATATTTAGATGACTTGCCTGTCTTTGCAAAGTATTTTTCAAAGTGTCAGGAATATCTCTGTTGGGTGAGATCTGTGATTTCCATGATACCCTTGCCAAGATTCCACGTGAGAAAGATATGGTGGTATCTGAAATCTCTTTGGTCCAGCATCAACACCCCTTATCATTTCAAATTACATTGCTGGTATTTGTCAGAAGAGAAATAATTTGATATAGAAAACAGACATACTGAAATTCAGGTTTCTCTTTCCACTTCCAAAGCAGTCACCACAGACATCTCAAACTTTGCATTGGGAGCAGTTTTAGGATGAATAAATGTGCAGGGGGTATGGGACACCAAGGACAGCAACAAGCACATAAATATCAAGGGGAAGCTTACCCTGATCAAGGCACTCACCTCTCAGAGCCATCTTTGGTCCCCAGGATCTCGTCATGTGGTTCTAGACAATACCACAGTTATGTGGTACATAAACAACCAAGGGGGAACCAGTTTGTATCCCCTTTGCAGGCAAGCCATGTTAGCTTGAGATATAGCTTCACAACACAATCTCACTCTACAGGCATCCTACATTCTGTCAGAGCATAATTGTGTGGTAGATAAGCCGTGCAGGTCCACAGCAGACCCCCACAAATGGAAACTAGATAAGAGGATCTTCCAAGATTTGATCCATCTGTGGGTAGCTCCTCAAGTACACCTCTGTGCCACTTCTCTGAACAATCAAATGGTAAGATTCTGTTCCAAGACCCCATGCAAAAAGGCTTGAAGACAGAAGTGAGGGAGTGATATCAAATTAAAAGTGGAAAATCTTGAGACAAAGTGGCAACTTAGGCTAAATGCCACCCCCCCAGGTTTGAATGACAATATTGCCATTCTTTCAGTTTTAAAAGAAAAAGCATATGTTATCTACGACATTTTTTAAACATGCTTTTTTAAGTACAAAAGATTTACATTACATGTTGCAGAATACATTTTTATATTTTTATTTTATTATTCATTTTTCAACTCGGGTTGTGTGCTTTTAAGCATCTGTATTTAGTGTTTGATGATGTCATTTTATTTTATTCTGTGTGGATTGGTCAGCTTGTACGGTGGTTTGTTATTTAAATTGTGAACTTTTATCCCATTATACTCTGATGAAGCCATCTGTTATGGTGAAAGGGCTCAGTCTTTGGGACATATTGTCTGTTTTTTACTTATCATTGTGCCATTAAATTGGTGTTTATCATTTTATTATTTTTGTGTTTGGACATTTTATTATTTTTTGTTGCTAGTTTTTGTTTCATTTAAAGTTTTGGATCATTTGGGACTGTTTTTTTCCGACCAACGATTGACTCCGTTTCTCTGGTTCAGTGATATTTTTACTATGGAAGCTGTCATAGGTGAACTTGCCTTGTCTGTACAGAAATTAACAGCCCTCAATTCCAGAGGAGGGACGGCTGCTCCTGACAGTCCAGTAAACGCTATGCTTACCAGGATGCAAGCAGAACTATTTACTCTACATACGTCACCTATGGATGGAAGGGTGGCTTCTGACCAATCGAATCAACGTCAACCTCCACAAAGGTGGGACTTCAGTGAGTGGTTGCTGATGCCTATTGGGAGTTTCTCGGACTTGAATGAGGAGAGGAACGAGCAGCCGACACTTAGCAAACAACTGGATTTATTCGAAAAGTCTGTCAAGAAATATAGAGGTTTGCAACTTGGCAACGCATTTCTAAGTAAATCATTAACACTGAAACAAGTTCCAAAGGGACTTCGTATATGTAAACTACCTATGGGCATCAAGGTTAATTCACCACCATACAGTGAGTTGGTTGATTTATTCAATAGTACTGGTCTGGAGATGGTCAAAATTATCATTAAGCATAACACTAGCAAGTTGGCTGTTTTGGAAAATGAAATTAATGTTCTCAATCAAAATATAGTTAACGATCTCCTTTTTTCTGAGTATTTGAACAAATATAATCAGGTACTCAAAGATGTTGATAACTTTGTAAAAAATAATACTAACACCAAACAAAAAAAGCTTATCAGGGACTCTGATGATTACAAACATGACCAGGCTTATCCAGTCGATTATAAGGATGGTTACAAAGGTGGTGGGTCTCCATCTGGAACTGTGCAAACAGACGCAAGGGAAGACGCTGAGGCACCTGTTGTAGCTAATGACTATTTTTTGGAGAAGAATGAAGGGCCAAGGAGGTTAGAATGTTTGAAAAACAGGGGGAAAGTGGGCCCATACAACAAAGAGTATGCAGGCCACTTTCCCTGCAATTATTATTACAGGAGCAACAGAGGCCTGGGGCGAATCTGAAGAAACATTAAACAACAATGACAATTTGAGTGACTCTAGTCTTGACCCTGAGTTTAATGCTAACAGTGTTACATCTGTTGAGTCTTTTGAGTGTGATATTTTTATGAAAGGTGATTTCATTATATACAATTACACTGACTTGTTACTTAACCACACTTATCGCATTTTATTGAGTAAAGGCACAACATTTGTTCCAGACTTTACTTTGGACTTAGCTGATGTGTTAACTAGTTTGAAACTGTTTACTAGGCAACTCAATTTGAAGTTGTTTTTCAAAGATAATGCAGACTACAGAGTGAAAGCACCACTGCAGAGAAGTAGTTTGTTTATAGCACCTAACAATGTGGATATACTTTTGTTTGAAAGGTTATGTGAGAATGAACTAAGAAGGATTTTAAACAACAACAAGAAGCACATGACAATTTGACTATTGAAGAAAGAAGGGCATTGTACAGTTTAGCAAACAACCATAATTTGCGGTTGATGAAACCTGACAAGGGGGGTGGTATGGTCATCATGTCACAGTACGACTATGTGTTTAGGATGTCTGAGATTTTGAATGACTAGTCAACCTACAACAGGGCCAGTATTAATGAGATCAACAGGGCATATTCCAAAATTGATCTTTTCTTGTTGGATGCATTATTTCAAGGGACTCTTGATGAACATGAATTTAAGTATCTCTCTGTTGAACATCCTTCTATGCCAGTGATTTTTGGAATACCCAAAACTCACAAATCTACTTCAAATCTGCCATTTAGACCTACGGTGGCAGCAAGGGATTCCAAAACTGAACCCCTCACAGCCTTTGTTGATGAATTGACTACAAATGTATTGGGTGAAGTAGAGCACATCTTGAGGGACTCATGGCACTGTTTGGAGAGACTTAGGGTGGTTGAGGTATCTGAAACATTTTCATTTCTCACTATAGATGTGGTTAATTTATTTTCCACTATACCTCATGATGAAGGTTTGAATTATTTCAGAGAAAGTCTGTTAAGAAGTAAGTCTCTGGTTAAGACCAGGATTAATCTGCTAGTCGACCTTATGGAATTAATTCTGAAGAATGACTTTCTACAGTTTGAAGGGGAAACACCATCAAATAGCAGGGATGGCCATGGGAGCAAAGTGTGCTCCCATGTTTGCCAGCCTAGTACTCCTACATTGGGAAGATAAGTTTATTTTTTCCTTTAGATTCATGTCCAAGATTCTGCTTTACAACAGGTTTTTTGATGATATATTGATTCTTTGGAAAGGGAATGAGCAGGAAGCTAAGGAGTTTTTAGAATTTTTAAACAGTACAACTCCTTTTTTTAGGTTCACCAGTTTTTGGCATCCTAGTGAAATCAACTATCTTGACATACATTTAAACAAAGATGAGGGGATTCTTGAAAGTAACATTTATAGGAAGAAAACTTTCTCTAATTCAATGTTACACTTTTATAGTTGTCACCCCCACCATCAGAAGAAAGGGATCATCAAAGGCCAGATGGTTAGATTGTCTAGTTTGGTGAGCAACTATGATACCTTTAAAGTTGAGTTATTTAAGTTGGTTGGGATGTTTTTGGATAGGGGTTATCCCCTCAAACTAACTTTAAAAGTGAAACATGAGGTATTGAAGAAGAGGGATACTTTGTATCAGCCAATTTTATGTTCTAGAGTACATGACAAAATGATAAACACCCAGAATAACAACAGTGCCACAATGGTTTTAAGATATAATCATCTTGCCCAAGATTTAGTAGTGGCTATTAACAATGCATGGCATTTGGGTTTAAATGAGGTACACAAGAACATACTTGGTTTTAAACCCAGGATAGTGTTCAGTAGGGGAAGGAATGTTAAAAATATTATAGAGAACCCCACCCGAAAGAATCAAGTATCTAGAATGTACAAGTGTGAGACATGCAGCACTTGTAAGTTCATCAATGATGGCTCCTATGTGTCTACCCCTGGTTACAACCGTACTTTATGCTGCCCGCAGGTGAAGGTAACATTACATTAACATAGTATGTAGTAGCAACATGCACCAGCTGTACAAGTTTCTATGTGGGCAAAATTATTCGGAGACTCAGGGAAAGAATAACTGAACATGTAAAGGCTATTAAGACAAATAATGTTCATAATGCATTATACAGGAATAACATAACTTGTGTAAAATTCAAGAAATTTATATTTTTTGTGATTGATAAAGTAACCTCCAATGAGAGAGGGGGGTGACATGAAATTAAAAGTGGAAAATCTTGAGACAAAGTGGCAACTTAGGCTTAATGCCACACACACCCCAGGTTTGAATGACAGCATTGCCATTCTTCCAATTTTAAAACAAAAAGCATGTGTTATTTAGGACATTTTTTAAACATGCCATTCAAACATCTTTTTTAAGTACAAAAGATTTACATTACATGTTGTAGAATACATTTTTATATTTTCATTTTATTATTCATTTTTCAACTCGGGTCGTGTGCTTTTAAGCATCTGTATTTAGTGTTTGATGATGTCATTTTATTTCATTCTCTGTGGATTGGTCAGCTTGTAGAGTGGTTTGTTATTTAAATTGTGAACTTTTTTCCCATTGTACTCTGATGAAGCCATCTGTTATGGTGAAAGGGCTCAGTCTTTGGGACATATTGTCTGTTTTTCACTTATCATTGTGCCATTAAATTGGTGTTTATCATCTGTGTTTGGACGTTTTATTATTTTTTGTTACCTTTTCTTTTCCTTGGATGGGAATGTTCCTGTATGCTTTTCTACCCTTTCCACTAATATCCAGGGTACTTCTGAAGATTCAGAAAGAATTCTCCAAAGATCATTGTGGTGACTCCCTTCTAGCCCAGATGACTGTGGTTCTCCTTTCTTTTCAAAATGACCAGTAGCAGTTACCACAAGTTTCCTCACAGACTGGACCTAAGAACAACGGATGTTTGTTACACTGCATCATCAGTCATCTTCACTCGATTACCTGGATGATAGGGTTTTAATTCCTTTAAGACACCTTTTACTGAGGGCATGCAACAGGTACTTAAGGAGGCAAGAAAGCCTGCTACTAGAAAATGAAAAGGGTTTTCTAGTTGTTGCCAACAACATAATCAGCACCCATTCAGGGCTAGTTGTTCCCCAGTTTTGCAACATTTGTGTGAGTTACTATCCAATGGCCTTTCTTATTTCTGTTTCAAGGTTCATTTATCTGCCATTTCAGCATCTATGATAATGGATCCTCCTCTTTCAATGTTGTCTCATGTCAAAATGTTCTTGAAGGAGTTTTGCATAAGCAGCCTCTAAGTAAACCATTGGCCCTTTCTTGAGATCTTAGTTTTGTGTTAGAGAAACTAACACTTGCTCCATTTGAACCAGCTAATCTGGCTGACTTCAGGTTCTTAACATGAAAAACAGTTTTACTGATTACTCTGATCTCTGCAAGAAGGGTATCTGGGTTTCTAAGCTCTTATGGTGAGTCAACCCTATCTTATGTTCCATAGGGACAAGATCCTTTGAGAACCAATCCTTCTTTCACGCCTGAAGTGGTATTTGAGTTTACTTTAGGCCAAACTATCCATCTCCCCATTTTCTTTCCTGCACCTAAAATTGAGGGAGAAAAGATACTTCATACCTTTGATGTCCACAGACAACTGAGGTACTATCTTTTCAGAACTAAATCTTTCAGATATTCAGATCAATTTTTCATTTCTTGTGAAGGTAAACAGATTGTTTCCAAATGGTTGTCTAAAGCTATTACCTTTTGTTATATTCACAGTAATAAAACTATTCCAGGCATGGTCAAGGCCCAATCTACTAGATCCTTGGCCTCATCATTTTTTTATCTGTACACAAATGTTTTACTTACATGTTTTTCTTCATCTGAAATGAACTTTTAATATTTTTAGACTACATGAATCTCACTTTTGTAAATCATAACCTAGGAATAGAAATGTTCTGACTTTTTTAACAAATTGTATATTATCTCTGTATTTTTCACTGTTCTACTACTTTATTTACTTTTGTATAACTATTGTAAAATTGTCTATATCCTGTGGAGCTTTTCTCCCCGGGCCTCCAGTAAAAATGGGCTCTTCCAGGCCCAGTGGACTATCCCAGTCATCAAACTGTGATAAATAAATAAAAAAAATCTATTGCTTTTTGGAAATGGCTGGATTCTATAAGCATTAGGGAAACTGCTACTTGGTCCTCAGTACATACTTTTACAAAGCATTATATGCTTGATTCCTTCTCTAGGTCCAGATTAAGCTTTGCTAGGACTTTGCTTCCACCTCCTAAATGTAGTTAGCTAAGGTAATCTACCCATATTGCTAAGGCTACTGTAGCAGTGATTTATATGATGAACATAGTACAGTTGTGTATGTTAAACTTACCATAACAGTAGATGTTCGAATGATCACTGTTTAGTAGCCACTCCCTCCCTTCACCCCCTTGTTTTTTGGTGTTTTTTTTTTTTTTTTTTTTATGCCAGGGTGTTGACATTTATTTTTTTGTTGTTCCTAGTATTACCCTTTCAGGGCTCAGCCTCCCTCTCTATTCTGGCAGGAAAGCCCTGTAGGGCTTTCAGCCCAAACTTGACTTTTAGTCAGCCCAGCTGGAGCTGCTTGACAGTTTGGGTACATGGAAGGTGCCCTGATGTTTTAGAAACTGGCCGGTTGTTATAATCTTGGTGGGATATAACCCATAAAGCTGAGGCTACTGCTGCACTGATCATTCAAACATCTACTATCATGGTAAGTTCAACTTGCACAACTGTACTTCCCATAAGAACGGGCTCACATAAGGTGACATACAGGTTGTATTAAATATGGAGTATAGCAGGAAGTGAACACAGACATTAGCAGAGTTGGAGAGAAAAGGGTCTACTAACATTATTTACAACAAAGTAATGAGGGATAGTACAGAAAATGAAATAAAAAAAGTAAACTATCTACCATGAATAAAGGTACTGTACTTGTAAGCGCAGTGGAAAGACAGATTCACCATCATCCTTGCTTGATCATCATGTACAAATAATACCACAAGTCACTGAGTGTAGCACAAGTTACATTCAATTTACTTTTAGCTTTTCAGTGGGACTTACCTTGCAGTCTTGTTAGATTTAGAACAAATAAAAAAAATGACTGACCATGGGAGGCTAATGATTCTGCATAAATCTGCTTGAAGTGATAAATGCTGAGGCTAGTAAGAGTCAAGTGTTCTGGTTCTATTTCACCAGCGTATCAGCTCCGGTAGGATTGTTGAATTGATACAGTTCCATATATCAGTCCAGATAATCTACTTAGACTGAACCCAAATCATCTTGTCTCATTGACTTCGGCAGGTCTTCATTTCATACGTCCTTCTTAGGATACAGAAGACATCAAACTCATAAAGCAGTAAAATGCTTTTTTCTAACAGTATGTTTTGGGTTTCTTTGCTGCAACCTAAATATTTTGAGGAGACAAATCCTGTAACTTGTGCATCTTCTCATGTTATATATCTTTAGAAGAAATAGCTGTGGTGTCAGGGCAAACAATGTCAAAATATCACAATCAGTAAATCCACTGACAGAATAAAAGGTGGAAACACCCACATAACTGTGAAATCCTCTATTGCTCTGATCACACTTCCAGCGCAGAGAGGAGGAAATCCAAAAATAGGTTGGGCACTCTACTTTAAATGGCAGACTGTTTTGAAATTGTCAGAGTCTCACAGTTGGAGAGGAGGAGTTAAACACATGATGCACTAGATTCAAGAGTGCATTATGTTGTAGCTGTCCCAGAAGAGAACATATTTTGCCATCCTGCTAGTGGTGAAAGAGATGGTAATACAGTCATAACCACATCTGTGATTGTCAGGACAATATAGCTTGGGAAGATATACATTAAATCATTTATGTGTGCATTTATTTCATTTTTTGCCTACTATAGTTATATTGGTCTGCTGTCTAGGAGGTAGTTCTTCAGTGACCAGAGCTCTCCTGCATGTGTATCTGTGGTGTGTGTGTAGTCTGGGAAATTGTTCAGTCTAGAGGACACCTGTACTACTTTATGTGATCATTAAGCAATAACCGACGACGTGGTGTGGTATATTGAAGATTTACCCATGGTTGGTGTGGTTTAAACAAAGCCAACCTTGGGTAAATCTTCAATATACCACAACCACGGAGTCGGTTATTGCTATTATACAATGACATTATTTAAGAAAAAAAATACTTACTTTTCTTAAATAATGTCTTTGTATAACGGTGGATTGCTGTTCTTCTGCCGGTTGTGGTATACTGATTCTGCTTTTTGATGTACTGCGCATGCGTATAGAACTTGCGTTCCCACACATACCCAGTACATCAAGGCTTTGAAATGGAAGCAACGGAGAAAAGAAAGTCTCAGTTGCTCCTTTTTCTCTCTCTTTTTTTTTTTATTATACAAAAAAAAGATTTGGGGGCAGTTTATACCAACAGAAAAAGGTCCGGGTGACTGAACATTTTTCCGTTGGTATATTGTGGGATTTACAACGGGCATGTTGGTTGGGCTGGCCAATCAGCGTGCACGTTTTAAAATATTAATAGGGAGGAATTGCATAATTGCAGTTTTAACAGAGTACTATATTGTAATGCTCATTTTGATGCCCTAATGGTTTTGCAGGGCGATAAATCCTGCATATCACTGTACTCCTCTTAACTTTGTGATTCTCATTCCGAAGTCACTGCTCATCAGACAACGTGTAATTATTATTTGAATTATAAAAACTCCTTGCAATTTGTCTCAGATGATGTGGTTTCAGAGTTAGTATATATTACTAGAGTCTGAGGCCACACACATCGCTACAAGAAATAGTGAACAAGCAGGTATAGGAAAAACATTTCAAGCAAACATGCCTAAGGAAAAAGGAAATAAACAGTGATCAGCAGAAGAAGGGAATACAAATTTAGAGTGAATAACTGAATGTTGCAACTATGCATGCTTTTTTTTTTCTTATCTTTTTAGTAGACTTGCTGTCTTGTTTTCATTTCACTGTTCTTAAGATGAACACACACAAAATAAATAAATAGATATATAAATAAATCATCTGCAGAAGGAATGTACCAAGCGTAAGCAAGTGCACTTTACCGTTATTTACAGCCATGCTATTTGGCTGTTGAATTAATTGCATCTCTTTATGCTTTTGCTTTTCAGGTTCCAGTGAATGTCAAAAATGCCAAGTCGATTACTGGCCTAACCAAAGAAGAGACAGATGCATTCTAAAAGAAACTGAGTTTTTATCCTATGAAGAGTTGTTGGGTGCAACCTTGGCCATTACTGCTTGTATTAGTGCAATACTTCCACTTTCTGTTCTTGTAATCTTCATCAAAAATCATGATACTCCAGTTGTGAAGGCCAATAACCGTGAACTGAGCTACTTACTCTTACTTGCACTTATATTATGTTTTCTTTCCTCATTAATTTTCATTGGGCAGCCCACAATGATGACATGTATTATGCGTCAGGCAGCCTTTGGTATAATATTTACATTTTGTATAGCCTGTGTACTGGCCAAAACTATTATGGTTGTCATAGCATTTAAGGCAACAAAGCCAGGCAGTAGTTTAAGAAAGTGGGTTGGACAAAAGCTGCCAAACACTATTATTCTTGTTTGTGTTACACTTCAAATTGTGATCTGTGTTGTGTGGTATAGCAGTGCAAGACCTTACCTGGAAATAAATACAACATCATACCTTAACAAGGTTATAATTGGGTGTAATGAAGGCTCTACTTCTACTTTTTGGGGTATGCTGGGTTACCTTGGTGTTTTGGCAAGTATAAGCTTTGTGGTTGCTTTCCTTGCTAGGAAATTACCTGCATCTTTTAATGAAGCTCAGTTCATCACATTCAGCATGATAATATTTGTTTGTGTTTGGCTGGCCTTCATCCCTGCTTATTTATCCACAAAGGGAAAGTTTACTGTTGCTGTGGAGATATTTGCGATTTTGACTTCCAGCTCTGGGTTGCTGTATTGCATATTTTTTCCAAAATGCTATATTATATTACTGAAACCTAACAAAAACAAGAAGCACAATATATTAACTAATTGAAAAGTAGAAACTAAAGGAACATGATATAAAAATAAAGTATTTTGTGGATTTTCATGTTTAGTCATTTGCTTTGTCATAAAATGTGCTGATTACACTGTTATGCAGACTTAAACAAATGTGATAACTGCACTTTACTATTTTAATAACTTATAATGAAGGAATAAATGTAGGCCATAATATGATTGCATCAAAAAGTGAAGCAACCCCTTTCTTGTTCTGTTTACGTAAATATATATTATCAGCTTCTTCATCCTTTATTGGTAACTACTTTACATTATTAAGGCTGTATAGTTTAATGCAACTGATTAATCAGAAACATGTACAATACAGTACAAATGATATTAAATCAAGCCTGTGTCATCCACATTTATCATATCTACATGGCATTATTGATTCATATTTATGCATGCAGCTTTGTTTTAGAGGGTTGTTTGTTTTTCCAAAACACAAGTGATCAAATCATACTAATTCAAGCCTGGTGTTTTGAAAATGATACACCCCTCTAAATTTCTGAAGATGAGCCAAAGTCAAAATCTTGAATTTTCACAGAAATCAAGTATATGCGTATTCACTGAATAATGGGGTGGTTATATTGAATAACAGTGGGTGTGGGACTTCAACTGCCATGTACAGGTGTGAGGAGTAGTCTCTATGCATACAACTGTTGTAGTGCATGGAACATGGTTATTATGCTCTGATATCCAGAGAAAGACACATCAGTTAAGCACTACTATAGAGTGAGACCCGATCTTAAAAATGTTAAGTCCCCCCAGGGCTCATTGTCAGCAGATGCCCAGGGAGAAACACTCCAGACATGTCTTTGGGGTGTGGGGGAAACCCACATGAACACAGGGAGGACATGCAGACTCCACACAGAAAGCACCCCAGGCAAGAATCAAACTGGAGAATCTGTTACTGTGAGGCAGCAACACTTACTGCTACACCACTGCACCACAGGCTAATCTGCCAGTACTGCCAAACAAAGACAGTGGCAGAATAAAAAACACATTTGTTTCTACCCGCTGTATGTACCAATAATGTGCCCTTCACTTTCTCTCAAAAACTTAGAAAGTAGCTAGAATAACAGGATGTGTGCTCCCCAGCATTTTTTGAAGGATACAAAGTCTAAAACTGAAATGAATTTCATTATTTAATTACTTCAATCCTCAATGATTTGTCTGAAAACCAAATAATTTATGAGGAACAGATGAAATATATAATGCAAAAATGAAGATTTTCTGCAAAAATCTGGACATTTGAGAGGAGTGACAAGGTGAGTGTAAAGATAAAAGTCTATGTTAGACTATTTTGTCGACAGTGCTCACTAAATGTTTTACTTCAGTAAAAGCTTGCAAAATACTTAGTTCTTTTTTGCTTTTATCTTTTTTTTTGTAACTAGTAGTACATGGAGCAGGTAAAGCTCCATGCACTACAAAGAAATATAATTGGCAGAGGCGGATTTAGGCTTTGGCACAGGTCCGCGCTCCTCCTTTTCTTAAAGTCATGCTATAACCTGGCCAATGATGTTGGCAAGCATAAGCTATGTACATTTTAGCATACAATTTGACAAAGCAAGGTGTAGCACATGTGTTGAAAATAAATCCTAGAAAATTTCCCAAATGTCTACTCCCCCCAACGATAACCTTTTTGTAATCGCAGCTGCTGAATTCCCATTAAATACAGCTGCAGTCTATCTCTTGTTGTTGCTGCTGTCCGATGATAACTTTTGGAGTTCCACAAAAGACGGTCTGATTGAAGAGCTGAGCAATTCCTTTTCATTGCAATCCTATGGTGTGCGTGAATTTCTCTGTTGAATTTTAGTATGGTGTGTACTAAATTAACTTGATTGTGCATTCTCTGACTGTGTGCAGCACTACATAGGACAGTCTGCTGAAAAATTGGTTGGGTACTGCACTGTGCACCTTGCCCTATCTTCAGCACACAAGTTATATTCTGTTCTGAAGTTCTTTGGGACAGCTTGTTTCATTTTTTTTTAAGACCAGACAGAAGGCAGGACTCAGGATGATGAGGCAAGTACAGTAATTTTCTTTCACACACACTCATTTCCAACCCATTCCCTACAGCAAGCAGCCAGCCAGCAAACAAAAATTAGCCTGTGCCCTGACTGGGATTAAGTCAATCCAGAATTACCACTCTGCAATGCAGAGAGAGGACAGCTGCAAGGTATACCTTTTTATTGCTGCAAAAAACTGCAAGGTAAATAATAAATGTTGTGTGTGTGTGTGTGTGTGTGTGTGTGTGTGTGTGTGTGTGTGTGTGTGTGTGTAAGTATTAAGTAAATTGGTGTGTGTGTTTTTTCTAGTGTGTGTGTTGCAGATGACTTGAAAATGGGTAAGCCAATTACATGTGTTACATATGGGGCATGGATATCTGCAAAAGAAATTAACTAAAGTGATGTTTTGGTCACAGGGTAGCTGATAATTACATCAAAAGCTAAGCTTATGAAATCGAAAGGCCTAAACTGAATGGTAAATATTTAATACAGCACACAGTGATTAAAACTGTAGATACATTTTAGGGCTAGGATACATATAGTATGGCAAATGTGTAGTTCCATATTTGTTTTTCTAATCTTATCAACCAGTTGGATAATGATAGTTATAGAAGTATACTTTGTATAAAAATGTTTATAAATTCTAGGAAATTGGAAATTAAGTCATTGTTTGTTAGTTACATTAGAACCAAACTAGAGTACGGAATAACTATATGGAAACCTTATTAGGAAGGCATGAGTGAACTGTAAAGAGTCCAGTGAAAATATACCTAGAGCATCAATGGAAGTGAGAATTTAAGTTACTATGAAAGACTAAAATATCTGAACTTGTACAGTGTCTCCAATATTTAAGAAAATACTTATTCAGGTATATAGGGCATTTCGAGACAACTACCTCTGGGAATGTTTGGGGTTATCAGAAGGTAGTAGTGAATCATCAGACAACTTATGTAGAAATTCTACAGGGATGAGAACTGTACTAACTGCTTCTCTAAGACATTAGCTGATGCATGGAATAGACTACCAAATTATATTAAAGCAAGCACTAGTTTAGATTTTTTTCCAGTAATATTTTATTATTTTTATATAAGAGATAACAAGCAACAGAAACATGGCATTACCAGAGAGAAAGGTTCAAACACAGTGGATACATATTTGAAAAGCCTATTGACATTATATACCTCTCATAAACTTGAAATAAGAAAAAGTATTATATACAATATGGTGTTCGAAGTTCTGAAACTTCGATAATCTAATCTAGACCCGATTTCTGATATCCCATCTTTACTAATCTGACTTTGAGGGAACACCAAAGTTTATATGTGTTGCTGCATGACCATAGGATGTGCCATAGATAAACTTGGGGAAAGGAGCAGCATGCACATAATAGGGACATATTATGATTAAATTTATTTAGGGTACATGGTGTGAAGTAAGTATTATTGTTAACCATCAATTGTGTATATAATAGCTTTTTGAAAGGGTAAAACTTAATAGTAGGTTCTATTGCTCTGAGTTTATGGTCCTCACTTAGGTCACTATTATATTGATTCTAATAATTGGAGAATAGCAATACATTTTGGTATTTGGAAGTTGTCAATACTTTATAAGTGCTTGATAATATACTTTTCCTTTTAGTTAGGTTATTTATAATACCTATAACCCTAGATATGTCACTTTCAGTGTTAGGTTCAACTATAATTATTGCTGTAAGAAGTTCTCTGATTTGATGTAGAATAATAGTATATTCCTTCCCAAGTTTCAGCTCATCTCTGAGCTCCAGTAGTGATTTCCTTTTGTGTCTGTATATATCCCATGTGATACAGTCTTTGATTAAGGGGTAATTTGCTAGACTGATCATTTTATTGTTTAGCCTTATATTGGGGTTCATGTGAATTGGTTGGAGATATGGAAGGGCCTTTTCTAACTCCGCATATTTTATTAAATTTTGAAAGATCTTTATTTTTTGCCTCAAGGTGCTATTAATAGAGGAATTACTTAAGCTTTCAGCCGATAGGAAGGGCAGAGCTCTGGGGTTGAAATTACTGTTTTTAACGTGATTATGCCAAATTTTAAACCATAAATGATGCTATGTGTCTTCCTTCAGTTTAAAGTTCGAAATTAGGATAACTCTATTTGCACATATGATTCAGTAATAAAGGCAAAAATCCGGCAGACTTAGACCCCCTTTTGGTTTAGGGCAACTTAGTTTCTGATACTTTATCCTAACAGCTTTTTGGTACCAAATGAATTTGGCCAGTTCCTTATTGATCTTTTGGAAGAAGTCATTCAGAATAATCAAGTTTGAGACATTGAATTGATACAACAGCTTAGGTAAAACGTTTATCTTTATGATTGCTACTTTAGATAATATGGCCAATTTAAGCTGTTGCCATCTATGAACGTCTTGCAAGATGCCTGTCCATACTTTCATAAGATTATTTTGATACATGGACAGAGAGGTATGTTCAAATTGTATCCCAAGGTACTTAAATGAGCATTTAATTTTGAATGGGGACTCAGCAAATAAATGTTCTTTATGGAATAATGGATTAATGGGTAAGACAAGTGATTTATTTTGGTTCAATAAATAGTTTGGGACTTTTGAAAATTTTCCACTTGTATCATTTAGCCTCTGGATATCAGAAATAGGATGTTCAAAATAGATATTTAAATCATCTGCATATGCAGATAAGCTGACTTTAACATTAAGAGTTTTAGGAATGTAGTGAAATGTGGTTTGGGCAATTGTAAGTAACAAAGGTCCATGATATAAGTTAAAAAGGTGAGGAGACAAGGGGCAGCCCTGTCTAGTTCCATTCAGTATTCTGATAGGTTTAGATAATTTCTTATTGATATAGAGATAGGTGTATGTTTTATTATATGAGGTTTCAACAAGATTGATGAAGCCTCTGGGTATATTGAACTGTGACATGGTCGTAAATAAGAACCTCCAACATACTTTGTCGAAAGCTTTACAAGCATCGAGTATTAATCCATATCTCAGGCTCTTATCATTTCTATTGAGATGTAACATGGCATCCAGTGTTAATGTATTATCCCAAGTCTGTCTATTTAATAAGAATCTAATTTGTTCCAGAGTAGTTATAAAAGGCATAACTCTTTTTAATCTCTCAGCTAAGACTGATGATAAAATTTTAATATCCACATTAATTAAGGATATAGGCCTGTAGTTATGTGGATTAGATCTTTCCAAGCTACTTTTAGGTATAAAGATGTTTTTTGAGTTATTTAAATGATAGATATTCCATGTACTATAATGTAATTATATACTTTCAACAAAATTGATGATATGATCTGATTAAATGTTTTATAGAATTCTGAAGTATATCCATCTAAACCAGGAGCTTTTCCCCTTTTCAGTCTACCAATTGCATCAATTATTTCTTGTTGCTCAAATGGAGCCTCTAAACATTCTATATGACTCTTTTTTACTTTTGGGAATGTTATTTTGTTAAGAAAGTTTGTAATCTCCTCTTGAGAGGTCTGTTGGTTATTTAGGCCTTATAATTTAGAATAAATTTGATGACATACTTCTAGTATTTGTGTGTCTGTCCTGAAAACCTTATCTTGATAATGAAATAGTGAGAGTCTGGCTGTTTCTTGTCTGTTTGCAATGATACTGGCCAGCATGCTTGATGGAAGTTGTGCCCATTCTGAATATTTTGCTATGCATCTTAGTTCATACATGGAGTAGTTGTATTGATGTAACTCATATAGTTGTTTTTTTGAGTATTGTTTATTAAGTTTTCAACATTATGGTAGTTTAGATATTTTTAACAACAGTCCGGAACTTATTATGGGAAAAAACTGTTTTGGTACATTGGCAGGCTAGAAGGCATTAGTGCCCCTGCTTGGAATATGTATGTACATATAAAACTTAAAATTGGAGAACAAAGGCCCAGAACGAGGGATAGATTTTAAATATCACTCTTATAAACTTAGAAAGATGCTGGAATAACTGGATATGTAACATGTGTTTTCACTGTTTAGAAAAATATTTTTAAATCCTTTCATGAAACATGGTTAAAAACATTCATCAAAGTTCACATTGTGACTGTGAAGTCTGTCACCTTCAATCCCTCCACCCATGACTGTATTGTTATCAACCAACTTGGGTGGGGGTGGAAAGGCCAGACCATTCTCATAGTATTATGTCTGTTGTGCTGTTTTTCTTTTTTAGCTTTTATCTGAATGACAATGGTATTAATCTTGTCAAACAGAAAAATAGTCAAAGCTTCTGATGGAAACATTAAGTCAGCCTGTAATGAATCACTAATTAAATCAATCTCAGCCAGCAATTTGTCCATGTCCTTAATATTATTCCTGATGAGCACCTCCATCAACACACATGCTTGATGACTAAATAGTTCCACATGCTCATTGGATTGGGGTGAGCTAGGTATCAAACCAGTTGGGTTCTTCCAATATCTCAGCCCCTTTGGAACATGGCTCACCTCAATATGCTCCCTAAAGTATTTGACCTCTAACTGCAGTCTATACTATTTAGAAAGTTTATTTTGAAAAGTCTGCAGTTGTTTATCAAAGGAAACAGTAATGTTAACTATTTCAGTAAAACCAGACTGGAAGAAAGCTTTATCCTCGAGCCACTCCTTCAGTGAAATAACCTGTGGAATTGCAGGTAAAGGAGCTCGACCCTGCTGCCCAATCCAATTGGTGTTCATGCCCTGGTTACTTAGTTGTTGCCCTTGGTGACCCAGTACAGCATCTGTGTTAGGAACTACATTAAACACATCACAGTTTACTCCCTCCATTGAAAACCCTTGAAATCTATTAGGATAATGGAGTAGACTGGCAGCTGCTACACCAGAAACCTCCTTCTGAGCCATAATACCATCCACACTCTGTGACAATTGCTGTACTAACAAAGTTAAATTGTCCAGTGAAGCAAATAAATCCTCCTGTGAGGAGGGTGCAATGGCAGAAGTACGAACCACATCATTTGCCAGCATAACAAGAACAAAGTAGAATAAAACTCTGAACCAACTTTAAAACCAAGAAAAAGGCAAAAAAAAGGAAGTGGTAGCACTTAGCTGTTTAAATCCTTTAATGAAACATCGTTAAAATCATTCATCAAAGTTCACCTTGTGGCTGTGAAGCCTGTCACTTTCAATCCCTTCACCTGTGACTCTATTGTTATCAACCACCTCAGGTGGCGGTGGAAAGGCCAGACCATTCTCATAGTCTTTCTTATCTCTGTCGAGCTTTTTTTCTTTTTTAGCTTTTATCTGAATGGCAATGGTATCAACCTTGTCAAACACAGAAAAATAGTCAAAGTTTCTGGTGGAAAACATTAAGTCAGCCTGTAATGAATCACTAATTAAATTGATCTCACCCAGCAATTTGTCCAGGTCCTTAATATTATTTTTGATGAGCACCTCCATCAGCTCACATCCTTGATGATTAAATAGTTCCACATGCTCGTTGGGTTGGGGCAAACTAGGTATCAAACCAGTTGGGTACTTCCAATCTCTCAGCCCCTTTGGAACACGGCTCACCTGAATACACTCCCTAAAGTATTCAACTTCTGACTACAGTTTACCATATTTAGTAACTTTATTTTGAAAAGTCTGCAGTTGTTTGTCAAAGGAAACAGTAACATTAACTTTCAGTAAAATCAATCCAGAAGAATGCTTTATCCTCAAGCCACTCCCTCAGTGAATGAACAAGTGGATTTGCCAGTAAAGGGGCTCAACCCTGCTACCTAGTCTGATTGGTGTTCATACCCTAGCTATGTAGTTGTTGTCCCTGGTGACCCAGTACAGCATCCATGTTAAGAACTACATTGAACACATCACTGTTTACTGTATCCATCAAAAACCCTTGAAACTCCTTAGGGTAATGGAGTAAACTGGCCGCTGCCACACCAGAAACCTCCTTCTGAGCCATAATGCCATGCACAGTCTGTGACAATTGCTGTACCAACACAATTAAATTTGTCATTCATCTGCAGAGCTTATGGAAGACATCAGTGAGAGGCAGTTGTATGACTACATTGTCGTCGTCATTGTCATCATCATCATCGTCATGTCTGCATTGCCGAAATGGAAAAAAATGCTCAAGTTATTTATTGAGTTATATCCATGGCCAGCACTGGCTCCACTATTTGAGCCAAGGCCCAGTGGTCACAATACTCAGGATATGAATAATCTCCCACTGGTTCTCAGATGGGAAAGAATGCAGCTAGAGACACACAGTCTTATCCACCAATGTTGTGTTCCCCTCCTGTTTGTGTCCATACCCACTCCTGTTGGTTATGTGTCCCTGTCCTCATCATTGTCTTTCCTCTGTTTATCTGATGTCTCACTGATTTTGTTACCCTACACCATGTGAGTCATGTCTGTCTTCCACTAGTACCTAACCTAACTCTTACTTTACTCTTACTTCTATTACTTATTTTCCCACCTTTTCATATTCTTCAGAAAAATAAAATGAGCACATGTTCCATAATAATAGTAATAATAATAATAATAATAATAATAATAATAATATTTCCCTGCTTCCATCCTGCTCATAATAATATTTCCCTGCTTCCATCCTGCTCATTCCTTATTTACTCACATTATGTACTACCAACTGTTTGCTTCCCCTTTTCATCTTTCTTCTCCTTCCATTTACAAACTTTAATCTGGTAAATAATAGAAGAGCATTAGGCAAACTCCACTGATAAAATCTATGATGTTATGCTTCAGATAGAGCTGCTACTTCTGGTATAGGTTACAGTACATTGCCTCCCAATATACCTGTTTACCTGAATATTTAATTGGTGTTCATTAGGTAAATAGTAAATTGAAATTAGACACAAGTACAGAGTACAGTATTATGTCTGCACACAGTTGACAACCATTGTGGGTGAGAGGCAATGAAAAAAAACAGATATGTACTTAGCAACTTATAAATATAAAATAAAACTCCTGTCTCAAATTATAGTATAATTCAGCAAATGTTCTAAGCCAGAACAACAGTGAATTCATAATGACACACCGTTATAAATACATTTTGCATACCATGAAGAACCATAACAATGAAATCCTGCATCACATTACTTATTTATTTAAAAGGTTAGGAAGTTTACTTGGAGAATACTGTATACCTTGCCACTGCTACATTCTTTCAGAATAGTGCCTGCAGCCATCCAGGACATAACTAAGAGAGAGAATTAAAGTAAATGGAAAGGATGGATTCATTAAGAAGCAATTAGAGCAAACATAGTGAGTAAACAGTATGGTTACTGCAGTCATGCAAAAGAAGATTTCCATTTGCATTGATCTACAACATATGAATAAAATGAGTAAAATAGAGAACTACTCATTGCTTATGGTTAAGGATGTGGTCCAACAATGACTATGTTAAGTTTTTGGCATTTCTTAATGTAAATCATGGATTCTGAGAGATAAAGCTAGATGATAAAAACTCTAACTTGTTTATATTTAGTATACCATTAGGAAGGTGCTAATTTCTTAGCCTTCTATTCAAATTTCCTCAGCATAGGAAGTATTCTAAGGAAATGTTGCACACGTAGATGAAAGTCTAAGGTTAAGTCAGCATAATTTCAAGGTAAATAAGAGAAAATATAAAGTAAGAGTGTGAAATGTGTGATTCATATTCTAACATCAGAACAACTCTTCAAATGCCAAAGTCAGAAGAATAGCAAGCATTACAGAGGTTCTATGAATGTTGTAACATCTTTCATGGTTTGCGTCTCATGCATCTAAGACAACAATGCCTTTAAAAAGGCTGTTAGTATAAAAAGTATCCTAGGACTACATCCCTGAATAAGAATTTTAAAATGTTCAAATAGCAAGTTGGATGTATTGACTGAACGTATTACGATATGAATAAGCTATTCAGTAATATGATGCTATAATACAAAAGAGCACTTGCCTATTGGTCAAGATCAATTAAAGATTCATAACTGATATATGCTCATTTAAGTAGAGCAAGAATGATTAGGAATATTGTATGAACGTAAAGAGCTTTATAAATATGTCTGTGATAAAGAAATTTAGATGGAAACAGACAAGACACCATAGCAAAGCATATTTAAGAAAGCTTTGTATTCCAGACCTCCAGGATTGTGAAGGAGGTTGCCTAATCTGCTGAAGTATTCTCTGAAAGTGAAATATAGACCAGGAAAAGAACTGCCCATATATATTGAATAGAGCACATTCATCAGGAAAGCATAAAGAACTGCTAGAAGATGAAAAATTAATGGATCGTTAAACAATATTGCAATTAGCAATGTAGTAAAAAAAATTAAAAGATATCTATAGATGTACTGGCAAATGATTACAAAAAGTTATAATGAACAGTTGGCCTGAGCAACAAAAGAAACAAAAGCTTCACTAAGGAAAGAAGTATAATCTCATTTAACATTCAAGAAAGAAATACTTTCCCAGACATTTATAAATGCAGTATCTGCAACTGTGGTCAAGCCACCACTGTTAACACTGTGTTTGTGACAAGCCCCAAGACTTACTTCCTATACATGCCTCAAGATAATGCAGCCAGATCATGGTAAACTACCTCACAACCACAATGAAGTATAAGCAGCTGTGGTAAGCACTGACAGTGTATGAGTACCCCTAGTAGTCAATGTAAGTACACATGCCATGCACGGGTTCAGAATGTTAATGATACTGCATGGTACAATATATAAATATATATATATATATATATATATGTGTGTGTGTGTGTGTGTGTGTGAGATGTGTGTGTGTGTATATATATATATATATATATATATATATGTGTGTGTGTGTGTGTGTGTGTGTGTGTGTGTGTGTGTGTGTGTGTGTGTGTATATATATATATATATATATATATATATATATATATATATGTGTGTGTGTGTGTGTGTGTGTGTGTATATATATATATATATATATATATATATATATATATATATGTGTGTGTGTGTGTGTGTGTATATGTATATATATATATATATATATATATATATATATATGTGTGTGTATATATATATATACACACACACACACACACACACACACACACACACACACACACACACATATATATATATATATATATATTTGCACTATATAAAAAAATTGTTAAGAACATGTCAGACTTCAAGACAAAATTTACAAAGTGATGAGAAAAATGTTACATTTCTAGGTCACAGAACCCATGATAGGAAAAAAATGTTACAGTCCTGGATGGATTTGAATGCCTGCCTTCATCACACATATTGTATAGGATGGTTCATTAACATGGTTTGCCACAGAAACACTGTAAAGAAAGCTTTTTTTGGGAAACATAGTTCAGTAGAATAGACACAATGATAGTAAGAAAATAGAACATACCTGCACATAACTGAGCCCATGAGTCTTACACTGATATTTTCTGATCTGGAGTATTAGCCAACCTTACCACAGAATCAATCAGAAGCAGTGTGTCAAAATAGCACATTACAGGGGAATGGAGCACATGATATAAATATAAGAAAACACATCCAGATGAGTTTGCACTCCTATTTGGCAATGATATTTTAGTCCAGTGTATTATCTAATAAAGCCACAGAAGATCTCCTAGTGGTGGTGTTATAAAATAGACATTTCAAGGAAGTGTTATAATAGTGTACACAACTGAAACTCGAACACTGGAAAACAACATAATGACCATCAGGGGATGAAACCCTACAGGTTTATTAGCAATGCACAAAGCACTGCATGAGTAAGCGAATCCAGAGAAACTGTCACACATTTGTATTATGCTTACCTCATTTAATATTGGCATGTTAAGTTCTTAATGCATGATAAAGATATTGTGATAACCTTATTATATGGTAGACTTCAGTGTTTTTTGAACATCTGCCTGCTTATCAAACAGACATTCTACAGAGCTGTGTAATATCAAGTGATGTCACAAAAGAGCTTATACAACCAGGGGCAGAAAACACATATTTCAAGGGACTGTCAAAACAATAGTGTTAAATACTGAAAACTGAACATTGGATAGCAACATAACAACAATAAGACAATTAAAACCACATGACACTGTATACAGCACTGCATGAATGCACTGGGACATAGAAATTGTCACCAGCATGTATTATATCTACCTTACTTCTTATTAGCAAGTTAAGTTGCTTGTGCATGATACGGATATTTTGACATACTGGTCTAAGGAAGGCATCAATAGATTTGATCCCCTGACTCTCTAACTAATATTCTACAGACCAGGGCATTATCAAGATATACCACAGACAAACTTGGAGTAAAAGGGACAGAAAACATAAAATTCAAGGGAATGTTAGACAAGTGCACAGTTTTTTTTATAACTCTTGTATGTGCAATTGTGTAGTGTCTATCTATATTTTCACTATCTTGTATTTTGGAAGTGGGGGTATTGGACACAAATGAAAACTGGAAGCAAGCAGTGGGGACAACATAAGGTGAGCAGGATGGATGTGAGATAGGAGCCCATATTTCTCACCTTCCTAGCTCAACAATGGCAGATGAATCTAGACATAAATTAGGTTAGGAAATACCAAACTCATTGGCATAATTTACACATTGATTATAGGAATATTTACTTTTAGAGGAATGGAACAAATGATACCAGTAAAGAAACATACACCTGAACAGAAGTGAACTCATACCATTGTGACTGATATTCTTTAGACTCATTTATTAGTATGGCATGCCACAGAAACATTCTTAGCAAAAAAGCTTCTGAAAATATTTCATGGGTATATTAGAACAGTGCTGATGTGTAAAAACTGCACTTTGTAAAAATACAAGCAGGAGATCAAAATGTTCCATCACTTTATCAGTACAATGATCCATGTCAGGTGTCATTTTTTTATGTTATTATTGAGAAGGGAAAGTTGGGAAGGCAGTAAGGGAAGTAAAAGATAAGAAGGATAGTAGGGCTCAGTGTAGAGTAACACACTCAGGGAGGGGGAATAATGGTAAAGGAGATATCAGATAAACAGAAGTCAGACAATGGTAAGGGGGGCTTGTATAACATACATATTTTGTATATTGCTGTATATTTTTTTTACACTTTTACTTGCATTCTGCTTTTAATTGCATGTTTTAACTAGGAAGGAAACCACAGCTGAGTGTATTGTGAATCACACAGAAATTACATTTTCTACCACCCACCCAGGCACTGTTGTGTTTTTAAACTCAGCTGTCCTTCTAGTCGCTTGCACCTTATGTTACTTTGACCACACATTTCCTTCCATCTCCTCTTTCACAGGCTATTGTGAGCAAAAATTATCATTTTGTGAAATTAATTTCCTTCAGTTATTAAAAATTTATTGGCCATTCCAGTTTATTCCATAGATCCAGAATGCAAAGTGCCAACCCCCGTCAAATCTGTCTTGCTCTTTTAAAATTAGTGACTCTCATAGGTTCATAGGCAGGTACTAGGCTATCTTCCCAAGGGCATTTATAAGCCTATCCAGAGTGTGTCAGCTTTCACCGCCCCATTAATTAGTTAACTGATCTTCTGTCAAGCAACATAGTGATCCCAGGGGTGTATTTTCTGTTACCCATCCACTCGTCAAGGTTTCTCTTGAAGAGTGTTAGTGAGGGGCTCTGCCTGATGTAATTTGGAATTTTGTTCCAAAGCATGGAGAGTCTCTGAACAGGAATCTATCCCTCCAGCATGTTCTATTTATTGTTGTGGCAAGGTTTAGCTCACTAGAACGCATGGCTCACAGGGACTTGGATTTCTTTAGGTGGAGCATGTCCATCAATTCTGAGTTGGACATGGTTTTGTAAGTCAGGCAGAGATCACCTCTGAGTAAGCGATATGCCACTGAGTACAGCTGGAGTTTTTTTCAGTCGGGCTGCATAGGACATATGTTTGAGGCCAGTAATCCTCTTGGTGAGGTACTTTTGTGGTCTTTTCAGCTGTTGGAAGTGTCTTGTGAGGTACATCCCAAGTGGGGCATTGTACTCTATGATGGGTCTAATGAGTGACGAGTAGAGGGGCACTATAACCTCTTTATTTCTTGATGCGAACCCTTTAGTAATTAGATGGGCCACATTGAAGGATTTCCTAACTACTTTGGGAATATGATTGTCAAAGGAGAGATTACTATCTACCGGGGTCCCCAGATCTCTTATTAACTCTTCTGTATTAAGGGGGCTGCCACCTATGTGGTAATTCGTGGGTGTTTTGTTTTTCCCAAATGGGATGACTATGCATTTTTTGGCATTTAGCTTGAGGCCAAGACTTTGACACCAGGTGTCCATCTCAGTAAGGCCCTTTTGGAGGATGTCCGTGTCAGCCAGAGAGTCAATTATGGCTCCCAGTTTGCAGTCATCGGCGAACTTGGTTAGCCATAGTCCACCTGTGTTTGCCTGTACTTCTGAGAAGTATATGCCGAACAGTAGGAGTCCCAGGACCGAGGCTTGCAGGACACCACTTGCGACTGGTTAGAATCGGACCTGGAGCTCGCTATTCCTATCGTTTGAGTTCTGTCTGTAAGCCAGATGGCAACCCATCTCATGTTGTAGAGGGTTTATGTTCAGGCTGGTGAGTTTTTCTGTAATACCTGAGAGGGGAATGGTGTCGAAAGTCTTGGCGAGGTCAAGGTAGACTGTGTGAACCACCTTTCCCTTGTCTATGGCCTTGGTGACTGTCTTGAAGAAGACAACCAGGTTTAGTAGGCCTGAGCTGCCCTTAACAAAGCCAAACTGGGTCTGGTCAAGTGTTTGGAGGTTACCAATGTCTTTGTTAATGAGTTCCATGATGATGCGCTCCATAGCCTTGCAGACCAGGCTAGTCAGGCTTATGGGGTGATAGTTAGAGTCAGTTGTGGCCCCTCCTTTGTGGAGAGGAATAACCATTGCTGTGTACCATTCTATGGGCACGTAGCCTGTGGAGAGGCTGAGGTTGAACAGTGTGCTTAGGTGGGGGGTTAGTTCATTCTGTAGTTCATGCAAGACACAACCTGGGACACCATCTGGTCCCATTGACGCTGTGTTTTTGGCTTTTTAAAGGACTGTTTTCACCAGTGCGTCTGTGATTTCTGGGGCACTACACTTTTCCGGTATTGTTGTGGACCCTTTTGAAGGTGAGAGGGGGGTGAAATTTGCACTGAATCTATCTGCCAGGATGTTGGCAATATCAGTAGGTTCAGTATATTTTGTGCTATTTTGCACTAGTTCAGTGCATATCTGCGAGTTGCCACTTAGATTCTTAACATAGCTAAAGAAGGCTTTGCAGTTAACTTTTGAATCCTTGGCTATTTTTCTTTCAAAGTTAGCCTTGGATGATTTCATGAGGGACCTTAGTTTCTTACTGATACTGATCAGGGATGTCTTTCCTTCTTGGGATTTGCTTTTTTTCTGAACTAGTTTCCTCATTTTATTGTATAGACTGTTTATTGCAGGGGTCCACCAAACTTGTTTCCTTTTCTTAGAGGAGTGAGTCTTGGTTTAGCTAGGGATGGCATGATCCATGCATCCTTGTAGGTGTTCATAGAGTGCATTTGTAAAAGTTTATACATCTTGGGCAGTGTTATCCTTTAGCATGGGGGCTGTGAAACTTACCACCTCTGTCTTAAGTAAGGTGAAGTTTGCTATAGAGAAGTTTTTTACTGTGGTTTCCTTAGTTGGGGGTGGTGGTGGGATGCGGGCATCCAGACTGATTAGTTTATGGTCTGATCTAACCAGTGAAGGGTTGAACTCCGGTGTGGAACACCTGTCACCCATGTTGGTGTTGACCAGGTCCAATATGCTTTCACCTCTGGTAGGGGAGTTTACCAGCTGATCCAGGGCTTTTGAGTTGATGAATTCCAGGAAGCGCTCGGCCTGGGAATTTGTACTCGAGTAGTTTTCCCAGTGAATGGTAGGGTAATTGAAATCAGCAAATATCAGTGTGTTCAGTAGGGCCTTCATGTTTTCCAGTGTCTCCAGAAAGGTGGAGTGGTGGTCCTGGGTCATGGAGGGTGATCTGTAGCAGGCCACAATTTGCATTGCAGATTTGCCCGATGTTAGTTGCACATGGATGATCTCAGAGGTATAATGCTGCGCCACTAACCTGGAGGTGTAGGTATCCTTGATGAATATGGATACAGCCCCTCCTTTTGTGTTTCAGTCCATGTCGTGTGGCTGAAACGTGTGGTATGAGTTGTAGCCCAGTAGTGCTTGGGTGCTCTCTGGAGCCTTGAACCAGGTTTCAGTAACTGCACAGATGACGTTCTCCATACTGAGGAGTGCTTCGAGCGTGTGCATTTTGAGATTTAAACTCATGGCATTTAGTAGCATAACCCTCAGTTTTTTGTTAATTGTTCTGTTTACGGAGGTGGGTTTGACTTTTGAGCCTTTGCTAAAAAGGCACTATGGGGGCAGCAAGAGCCTTGGCCAGTATTCAAAAGCCTAGGGGTGACAGGTGCAAGCTGTCTCATGTGAAGCAACGTGGCTTGTTGAGCATGTTGTCCCAGGCTGACAGACACTGGATCCACTTTGAATGATACCAGAAGCTTAGCCAATTGTTGAAATTGATCATTTTTTCTTTATACTGAGGTATAATTCTTGGTGAGGGCAGGATGCTACTCACGGTCAGGGTCATGCCAGCCTGGGCTGCATGATCAGAGAGCTCTTCCATGTCTCTTTTCATGTAGTCCAGGGAGGTACATCTCAGGTCATTCACACGAACATGAACAATGACAGAGTCATATTTGTACTTGTTCTGGAGTGACCTGAGTGCTTGTGTTATGTGGTGGATTCTGGATCCCGACAGGCAGCTAACAGTAACCTTCTGCTTGTCCAGCCTAGTGAGTGGGACATCAGTGTGCCTGACTATAGAGTCACCTATTACTAGTGTGTTAGGTATGTTATTTTGCCTTAAGGGCTGTGATTGTGCAGCACACTGATTTTGTGTTTTAAGTGTTGTCTGGTTTGTGATAGGAAGTGCAGGTTGTTTGGGTGTCTGCTTTGGAGGTCTCTGATGCTTTTGCACATTTTTATTTAGAGCCTCCGAGTATGATTTTGTGTATTTATGTGTATTTTTTGCCAGTGCTGTTTTCGTAGGTCTGTATGCAGCTGGATGTGTGGTGCAAGTGTTAACCTTCTCCTCTTGACTGTCTGTTCCAGACTTGGGTGGAGACACCTTAGCTTCCAGTTTGGCTGTATAATTGCATCTCTCACATATGTTAGTGTTTTGTGGTAGGAGGAGAGGGTTGTCTGTGTACATGAGGCAGTTGTAACATTGCCGCAGGATACCCAGATTCACCAGCTGGACTGGAGAGTGCACCTGAATTTGCCCTTTGGTCGTGCCTAAATAGTAAGGTGAGCTGCTTAGGGGTGAATAAAGAGCCTTGCCCTGCCAAAGTGCCAACCCCCTTCAAATCTGTCTTGCTCTTTTAAAATTAGTGACTCGCCACTTAGATTACTAATGCTTAAGGTACCCCCCTCTTTCATGTCTAACAGCTTAGTGCACAATGCAGCTCTAAGGATATTAACCCATTTCTTACCTATAAAATCTGTAACATCTAGTCCAAGACCACCAATTATTGGGCAGCTCACATTCTGCCTCTCTGTACTCATCTTAGGATTAGTACTGTTTTGCTTCTAGTGAGAGAAAGAGCATATATACATCACTTCCTGAAGACTGCTGACCACTAGAAAGCTTCATAACTGCATCATAGATGCCACCTTGGAATTTGTTCTTATATTTTGCTCCTGGTGAGAGAAGGAGCAGAAGGCATTGATACCTCACTGTCTTTGATTGGACAGCAAGTTTATGTGTTGGACCTTCCTGATTGGTCTTGTTGATATTCAAGTCATCTACCAGGAGAAAGGTTACAACAAGCCTACAGACCTCTGCATTATCTGAGACAAGAATGTTGATCACCAAAGAGCATGTGGCCTGCTTCTCATCTTGAGATCAGTGCTGTTGTTTTGTATTTGGTGAGATAAGTAAAAGAACATTGTATCCCAGCAGTGTGAAGCTGTGATGAGACCATACCTAGTAGTAGCAGCTACTGCTTGATTAGCTGTTGTCTAACTTAATTTCAGAATATATTAAATACTTCATCCATAAATCAACAAAGTCAATTTATTAACTTCCCCTCAAGTGTTTGTCAGTGCCCTGTATATATGCATACACCATGGTTAATTGATATTTTTCCTGTAAAATTACCCTTGAAATTTCACCAATACCAAGTTGCACACAGGGCAACTAGTTTGCAATGATAAGAACTGCCCCCAGTGTTGCAAACCAGATACTCCTGACATTACTTTATATCCTCACTGCAGCCATCTAATCAAGAAAAATGTCCTGTTGAAATGGATATGAATTTTTCCAATCTCTCTGTTACCAGCTTGGTGGATATGAACATCCTGAGGCAAAGCAGAAATTCCTTATGTTTACTCACAACCAGATAAGTCTCAAACTGATATGATATGTGAGAGATGTATTTGCACAATACAACTGAAGGCAAAGCTCTCACATAAAAGCAATCCTAATATCAATCAGGTTGTCAGTAGTAAACATGCTGTACCCATTACACACAGTTCAAAGCAAACACATAGACCCACATACGCTGAGGCATATAAATGTAACCTTCCTAAACCTAAAGACCTTCTAAATGAAGTACATGTTTCAAATACCTTCAGCAGCACCCAAATGCACTCTTTCAAAACAGAATCCACATCAGCATATACAACAACATCTCATGAAGCCTGTACTTCTAAGTCCATAAGGCAAACAATCACACAATGGAACATTCTGGCCATTGGCGACTCCATTGAGAGAGACACTGATCTCTCTCTCACAAGACTGAGTAAGGAGAAAATCACTGTCAGTTGCCTATCAGGGGTCAGGATCCACCACATTATGCATACACTCAGGCCATTGGACCACAAGTACCAGTATGACTCAGTTATAGTCCATGTGTGTGCAAATAACCTGAGCCACACCTCCCTAGACTATATGAAGAGAGACATCATGGAACTCTCAGAATATGTGTCCCATGCTGGTATGAGCATAACACTGAACAGCATTTTACCTTCTCCTAGGATATACAACATTAGGAGCAGAAGATGACTAACTTTAATAATTGGCTTTGTATCTGGTGTCATTCTAAGGGGTTGCAGTTTTTGCCAGCATGGAAGAAGATGGTTAACAGAGCATGCTGCTTTTCCAGGGATGGCCTGTACCTCTCCCCTCTAGGCTTTTAATTATTAGCTAAAACATTGTCCTACCTCATAGTGCCTTTTTAGGCAGTGTCAAACGGAAAGCACTTCTGACATAGCAAATCAAAACCAAAAAAAATCTAAAGGTGCTACTGATCAATGATAGGAGTCTAAACAAGAATCTCCACTGCCTGCAAACTCTTCTCAACCTAGAGAATGCTGACTTCTGTGCAGTCACTGAGACCTGGTTTAAAGCCATGGGGAGCACACTGGCAGTGCAATGCTATTATGCCTTCCATGCATTTAGACCAGCTACTACCCTGAAAGGGACTAAAGGTGGAGATGTCTCAGTTAACATAAAAAATAAATATACTTCAAGGCTACTGTCATAGGACAATAGACTGGAGCTTCTCCATGTTCAAATCACCATAGGCAAAATCCCACACCACTTTCTTGCAAGCTATGGGTACCACTCTGTGACACAGGAAACCCACATGTATTCAAAGTTATTAGAAACACACATTATCCATATTCATGGGTGACCTTAATTACCTAAGTATTAACTGGGAATCATATATGACACCAAACATGCAGGCACAGAGATTCCTGACTTTTGTAAAAAACTACCTGGACCAGATTGTCAATACTCCGAGCAGAGGTATAACCACACTGGATCTGGTATCACTAATATAAGAGTGTGATGCACACTCCCTAGTGTAATGTTTTCTCTTTTAAGTTCAGACCACAAAATGGACTCCTCTGAAGTAAAAATAAAACCTGAAACCCAAGCTAATCCTAGAATATTCTGAAGCTAGTCTATGGCTAATGTTATACTATTAAGTGATAACCTGACAAAATTGCAAGCCCCCAAAAAACCCAGATAACACTGTTGCATACTCATAACTGTTGTCAGAAATCCTATACAAGCATGTTAGTAGCTGCATAGCAGCAGCTTTACTCACCAGGAAGAAGTACAGATCTAACCCAAAAACAAGCCACCCTGGTAGAATCACAATATCAAGAGGCTGTATAACAGAAACAAGAAAATTGTGGCAAAAATGAGGAGGTACAGCACCTAGCAAGATGAAAGCATTCTCATTAAACAAAACAACCAACTCAGAGGACAAATACATTCTCCCAGACTAAGGACAACCACAAGGCAACCTCAAAGAAAATACACAATTGTGTGTGGAGCTCATTGTTAGTGGAGCCACCTATACTGAGCCAGAAGATATAGCAAACCTGCTGGTATTCAAATGCATCTCTAACTTTACCGCACTTTACCCCACTCTCTCACTCATTTCCCCTCAGGAAATGCCATCAAATATAACTCTCCCTACTATCGCTTAGGAAAAGGACACTGCTTCATTGGACCCAGACAATATCCCAGGATGCCTTCTAAATACAATGAAAAATGACCTATCACACCCTCTGGAATTTCTATTTAATAGTAGTCTCCAAAAAGGATTCATGCTTCATGAATGAAGAACAGCAACAGTTATCCCCCTGCTCAAAGTGGGCCATCAACAGATCATGGAAACTACAGACCCATAAGTCTCAGTAGTCTCATATATAAAGCTATGGAAAGAATTATCATGGAAATGATCAATAATGACATAGGACACCTCCTCCTTCACTCTACCCACCTCAGTTTAGTTTTGTCAAGGCCAGGTCATGCCTACTCGACCTGGTAGACTTTGAAAAGGTCACCAAAGCAATGGATGAGGGCAGACAGGTTCACACTGCCTGTCTTGACAGGGAATTTCACGCAATACTATTTCATCTCTTTTATTGAAGTTGTTTGATAGAATAAGCCATTTTTATTTCAAGATGAAAAAATAAAACAGACCAGTTTCGGCCTTCATCAGTGAAATACAGAACAACAATAAAGATGGATTTAATTAATAAAGTCCCCCTCTTCCATTGTTTGATCAAAGATGTTCATTCAGGCCAGGTGAGAATAAACTTCCCGATCTGATAATCCAAGACTTCTCTTTATGGTTTAACATATTATACCACCATAATTTGTTATTGCTGTTATATGTAATTCTATCAATAACTGTAAAACTGAATTTAGCTGTAGGATGGTTTTAGTATGCTGAAGCAATGCATTAGTTATACGACCACATTTAATATCACTCATGTTCAGATATACATGCTTTCAATGGACGAGATGTCTGGCCTATATAAAATGCTGAGTAGTAGGTACATGTAGCCAAATAATGACCCAATCAGAACTACAATTATCAAAGATATAACTAAACACCCTTGATGTATTTTTAGAAGTAAACTGTTTTGTTTTACAAACATATCTACAAAAAGAGCAATGCCCACATGGTTGGCAACCCTTCAGAAAAATCACCTTTTGTGGAGGTTTGATGTAAGCCAACCAGATGATAAGTTTTTTGTAATGATTGAACTAATTACCCAAAGGTTTGTCTGTTCAAAATTCACTTAAAGTGTCATCTGATAACAAAGTTCCACAATATTTCTGTACTATGTTAGTAAAAAATGAGTGTTGTCATCATAATTGGTAACAAATCTGATTTTACCATCCCCAGTTTTCTGTATTTCAATAAATGGGATCACTCTACATTGACCACTGATTGCAAAGTGTCTAATACTGTATGATAGTCATACCCCCCTCTTGCAAAATCTATCAAAAAGATGTCTTTGATGCTGAACAAATTCATTATGCTCTGAAATCTGAAAAATTTGGATTTGGGAATATTATGGTTTATATGTTGAGGATGACAACTGGTAGCATATAATAATGTATTAAATTTAGAGTATTTCCTATAAACAGTACTATTTAAAATTCCATCATCATTCACTAATGATCCAAAAAAGTAATTTGTGTTAAGTCAAACTTAACTGTGAAATTTATACCCCATTTATTTTCATTTAAATAATCAACAAATTCCTGTAAATAAACCAAATCTGATTTTCAGACCATCCATCAGTCATCCAGGTACCTGCACCATATATCAATAACATCCCAAAAAATGTCTTGAGTGCTATTGTATATAATTTCTTCCTCTAAAAACCCCATAAACAAATCTGTATAAATGGGGACAACAGAAGCCCCCATAGCTGTCCCTTTTAGTTGTAACTAGAATTCACCATTGAAGTGAAAAACATTCTTCGTCAAAACATGTTCTGAGAAACATAAGAGGAATGTATTGAACCCTGGGCTATATAAAGAAATATGATTAAGCCAGAATCTAAGAGACATAAAACTAGACCAGTGTGGAATACGGGTATATAGAGCAGATACAGCTAATGTGCACATATATCATCCCTTATCCAACTGCATATCTTGCATAATATTAAGGAACTAGGTAGTATCCTGGATATGAGAAGGTACCCCACTCAATACAGTTTTTAAATACTGTGTTAAATAAACCAATAAGTCAATGATCCACTGTTGGAAACAATTTGTCTACCATGAGGATGCGTAATATTTTTATTAATTTTTTACAATATATAAAAAGATTGCTTGGCAAGATCCTTTACTATTATATGGTGAACAACTTCCCTATAAATAATACCCTTTTCTAAAGCAGGCAATAAACAAATTGTCTATATCAGTTTTGAATGTGGGTGGTTGGATCCACATAAATTTGTTGATAAAAATGATGATCAGAAAGTTGTTGTTGAGCCTCTGCTAAATACATGGCCCAATCCGAAACTACCACAGCACCCCATTTGCCAGCTGTATTAATTACCAGCTGTTTATTATTTTTAAGAGTTTTCAGAGCATTTTGCTGTGGTTTAGACAAATTGTTTTTATTTCGGAGGGTTCTGTTACATGAGCTGAAATTAAAATGCTCTTTTACATTTACCTGGAGTAGAAACTCTTTCCCTATTGTCAAAAAATGTAACTGCCTTTTTAGTCCTGAAGGGTTTAACATGAGCATAATCTCTCACATCCATTTGAAATTTCTTAATTTTTTGTTCATTGATCTCTTTTTCCACTGAAATTAACTCTTTAGTAAGAGACACAAATTGCTCACGGAATGATCTGCGCTGCTCAAAAGATTTCACTATATCACAAAGTTTGAAAACCTCTGTAATTGATATAGCTATGCTACGTTCATAAAACAATGTCAATATTTTAACAAATGCCATCAATGCTGTTTGTTGGGTCTCATGCCATTTGCTGACCAGTATATCATCAATTTGTTTCACATACGGTTGTAAATGACCCTAAGGCCCCATGGTGCCAAACCTTTCAGGCTGTAAACTTTAAACAGCTTTAAATGCCAAATGTTAGCTCTGAAATCCTTCATAGCTGTTGATAATTGCTTAAAAGTATTAATACAAGGGGGCAAATAATTATTTACAGTACCTAAATTAGATTAAAAAAGCACCCGTGTTTCCTCAAGAACACCAATATCATCCTTTTGTGCTGCAAGTCTGTTAAGAAGATTGATAAGATCCATGTAGGTAGAATCGCTAATAGAACCAAATGAAACAAACAGCCCAACAAATAATAGGACATCCAATATAGATTCTTCAATGCTTCACTCAATGTTCTGTTGTGATATCAGGCTGGAATTCAGTATGTTTTACATTTCCATTATAAGCTCATGACAAAAACAGTACCTTTCGACTGAAGGTTACAAACCCATAAAATTAAACCAGTAAGCTTGTCTATCATATAATACAGATCCAAGCCGCTAGAGTAGTTTTGTAAAACAAAAATTGTATAAATGGCCTGAAACAACAGAGACAGCCTTTCCTAAATGCCAACCAAACCAACAGCATGGATAATAAATCCAAATGAAGAAAATTTCATGCAAGTACAGTGGTTACCAGTGTACCATTCTCTAGTTGAGGGCTACCTGATGCAGGTGGTGCAGTTAGGGCAGAATGTGTGGAGGCAGCTCTGGCAGGATGGGTCCCTGATGTACTTGATGCCCCCTGGTGGTGGAGGTGCTGCTGCTGCAGACTGACAGAAGAGGTGCTGACACATGAGTAAGGCAACAGTGGAAAGACATATGACAGAGGATGGACAAGCTGTGATGGGGAGGACTGGATACAAACTGGCTCTGGGAGTGAAACATATGGAGAAGGAAATACAACAATATGCGATAGGAAAAGATACAGAGGACCACTCTAGGGGTAACACACTCAAATGTCAGTCACCTACAATAATTGTTGTAGAGTATATTTGAGAGTATGTCTGCCAGTATGGTGTCAATGAGGGCACAGCTGTGAGGAATGCAAAAAGCTAGAATGCATAGTTGCTTTGCACTATTTATTTAGAGTACTGAAGACAGATTTTTCAGCATTTGAGAAAGAGGGGGCTGAATCAGAGTAAAGGAATATTTCATTTTTTTTCTAGTTGACAATGGCTATGCTGGTCTACTTCATATGACCTAAATTTCTTTTGACTGAAATTCATTTGACTGAGACCAAAACACTGAAAGTTCAAAAGACTGAAAACTCATTTGACTGAAACTCATAACACTTACACATTAAAGTAAAAGGTATATGCCCTTTTCCCCTCTATAGTGCAATCCTGGAGTTAGTATATATAGTTAGGGGGGTTGTGGGAGGAACGCCCCCCCCAAATTAGGGGGTGTGGGGGGCAAAGCCCCCCACATAATTTAGGTAAATATTGTTTTCTGCAAGGAGTTATTCATTGCAGTTATAAATATCCATGTGTATGGTTTAAAATGTATAAAGTATGTGGGGGGGGGGCACTCACTCAAATGAATTTCAGTCAAATGAAATTTAGGTCATATGAAGTAGACTCGGCTATGCTGCCACCTTTTTAGTTGGGCAGTCATGGCAGGAAATACTATATGTTTGAGGAAATATTTTGTTTCTGGTACTAAAGGGATTATATCACTATCTCTGTTAAAATTAGCACATCAGGTCAAAGAGATTGCATCTGGGAATGAAAGAGGGGATTTGGTTGCATGCTATCTGGCTATTTACGTTAATTAATTTTAAGGCAGACTATTTAAGTGTGTTTTTATTGGGGCTGTTTGCTGGTGAGGAAGTATGGGACCATAAGTTGCGCTGAATGTATTCAATAAGAAAACTATGGGAAACAGAATATAGAATTAAGGGAGGGGATGGGGGCAGTGTCTGTACTATGTGGTAAATAAATACTATGCTGGAATGGTGATAAGAGATTATGGATCAGGAAGTAGGCTTGTAGTCACGAGCTGATGCATTTCTCTAGTCCTTATGCATATTAGAGGAGTTATATTTGAACAATATTTATTTTTTGGTTACTGGATTTGGGAGGACTAGAACTTTATGGGGTGAAAGACAGAGACTGTGAAATTTGAACAGACACAAAAAGGAAATGCTGTAAAGGTGATGGAAGATGAACAAAATGCTCTGACAAAGATAGCAGAGTTAAAAGTTAGCCTGTTAGTTATGGATGCATTATATAGGGGGTAGTGATATTTGGAGAGTAATGTTGGATCAAGAAAATGTGTTAAAGGAGCTTTGCAGAATCATTATTTTGTGATTTCAGCGTGATGCAGAGGATAAGTTGGGTATATGATGTTAATCAGACTTCTCCAATGTCCCTGTTTTGAAAGAATGTTTATAGTTTTAGGCCTGATTTAGGATGTCCTTATTTTTTGGAGGTATGTCCCTATTTTCAGTTTTTTTTATCCCTTCACACAATTTTCTGTATCTCCCTCTTCACATGTTATTTTTCAAGCTGTTTAGTACACAGAAAAACACACTATATGGCCAACATGCTGATGGCAACAATAACTTAAAGTAAGAGGACACGTCACACATCCCTTTTTCTGAAGCAAAGATAAATGACGTTGCGTAGTAGAAATTCACCACATACAGTTCATTAAAGTTGATAGATTTTACAGAGTCATTTTGATAATATGCTTATTTTTTTCCATTATTTCTATCACTGTCTGTTTTCAAACATACTTTGAGTAGTATCCCAAATTCCTACTGGAAGAAGGAAAGGTTACATGCTATTTGGTATTCAAATGTTATGCTAATTTGTGGGTCAGAGGTGATGATATTAAAGTATAAGAGTGATCTGTGCAGTTTCCGATAATTAGTTGGAAGCTTTGAGTGTGCTGGGATTTGACTGGGTATTATGGATGAGAAGGAGGTGCTGCTTATGATAAAGAAGTGTAGAGCAAAGGATGATGGGAATTGGGGAAGACTAGGAGAGTAAAGGAGTGAGTTTGCCCCAGAGGGATAATACTAGTCACATTTAGCAAAAAAAAAAAAAAAAGTTTATTTGGAGAGTAAATACACAAGCACGGAGATTAGCTGGATTTCATGATAATGTGTCAAGCACTGTTCGCCATTTGCACACTGCACCACCTAATGTGTGTTTCAGTTGATTAGCGGCTAAGTCTTTGCTGGAAAATAGTGCTAGAAATAACAGCAAAGCTGGCTGTACAAAGATTACCATATAGGGAGAGTACTGATTATAGTTGCCACCTTCACCTACTTACACCCATAGCCGACCATAGGCATAGGCCAACTAGGTGGCCACCTAGGGCTCAGCTCTAATAGGGGTACATTTCCAGTAATCCGGATAGTGTAGGTAGACCAGGATGGGGCACTGGGTGGTGTGTGTGGGGGGGGTGCTGTGGAGCCATTTTTCCTAGAGCACCAGTTGACCAAAGGCTTACACCAGTGACTGTTTAACAGATCAATGACACAGAAATATTATATGCAGATATGTAATCTTACATTGGGTGTTTTACAAGTAGTAAAGTGTCCTTTGTTCTTAGTTAAACTGAAGAAAACCTTCAGGCACAGTTATCTTGTCCATGGAAACCCAATCTTTCTGTGGGAGTGGGGGGAAGTAGCACTTGGTAGCTGTGTTTTCTGAAAATAGAAATACTTTCTGGTGAGACAAAGGACTTTGTAGACTATGCTTATGACTCCTAATTACATACTTTGTAAGGCAGCTTTTGAGAATTCGTAACAAGTGATAATTACTATAATTAGATGTGAAAGGCATGGAGACTTATAATACAAAAAGCATGAAAGCAAAGGGAGAGGGATACTTAGGTTTGCTGGATTACGTGAAAGAAACAAAGATAGCAGGTACAAATCATATGTGAGGGTAGAACTTATGAAAGAGCTGACAGTAGTGGCAGTGTCAATGTGAATGCGGGACAAGACTGGAGAAATAGTGCTGGGGAAAGTATAGAAAAAAGGGTGAAGGAATGGATGGTCTCAGAAATAAAGTAATAACGAGAAACAGTGTAGAAAAAGAAATACTCCATGTCAAGTAGTAAGGAGACAGATATCCTGTCAGAGACACAGCTGCCAGTGTGCATTGGGAATCATTAATGTAGCAAAAGTACAAGAAAGGAATATGTTTCAGAATGAGACCAGGCAGCAACTCAGGTGTTGTATAGCTAGGGTATCAGCTGCTTGCAAACCTAACTTGCAGAGAGGATGGCCTGCGGATAGTAGGAAAGCTAAATGGACAGTATGTGAGTAGGGTGAATACAGAATGAGGGAAAAAATACCATTTGAGGCAACTATTTCAGGAAATATCTGAGCAGCCACATTCCTGTTCAGTAAGTACAGGGGTAATAGGAAGGAGAACCAGTTTACCAGACTGTGCCCCAGGAGGCTGGAAGTCATAACAATTACAAAACATGTTTTTGAAGTGAGAGGGTTAAATAAGGACAGATGACAACTACAGGTGGGATAAATTTTGTTTGTATAATGTTGGTAAAAAAGAGAAAACTTTTTTAGGGAATTGAGCAGTACAGGGAATACAGATAAAAAAGGGAACAAGAGTCTGTAGCTATAATCTAATTGCCTAGTTACTTCTGTTACTTGTACTGCAGAAAACAAAAAGCAATCCAATGTGCAAAGCAACCACTTTGAGAACAGTTAATCACATTTAAATGGAACAGTCTACAAAATAGAAGGTTGTGCAACAAAAGTAGGACACCATCTTACAGAAATACAGCAAATACTACCATGGCACTGTTAGAGTCCATTTATAACTTATAGCTTGTTTAGGTACACATACTATAAAACCTAACACTAGGCCTGCACATTCAAAATAATGTAGAACCCATTACAGTGCAGATTGCAACTATAAAAAATATGGTCCATTCCTATGCATATACTGTGACCTTGTACATATTAATAAAGTTCAATAACTGGGTGGAGGTGGTGACCCATTGCTTACAACTGGGAGAGGAGAGGACTGACTGGAGTTAGTTATCGGTATGGAAGCAAAAAAAAAAATCAAAGGCATCGCCTTCTGTAATTTGAATAGGACAGGAAATTTTCTTTTTTTTTTCAAAATGTTTTTATTCATTTTATGACACAATAACTTAACAGTATAGTAACAAGAAAAAAACAAATAAGCTATGTACAATGTCCAGAACAACTAAAAAAGCAATATATATAGGAGAATACTTAATATTTCTCTAACAGATTAGACAATTTTGTCCAAGCAATTAAATGATGAGTTGTGTTGTTAGTCCTTGCTTTTATAGTAGCAATCTCATTCTTACACATTTATTTCACAAGATGAATAAACTCAGCTTTAAAGACAGGAGTAGATCGTGATTTTCAATTTTTAGTAACAATTTTCCTTGCTATAGAGAGGATAGACCATAGTAAAAATGTTTGGTTTTTAGGAATGACTTCAGGAACTGGAACATTGAAAGGATAAGGGAGTCAGAAATTATACAGTTGTCATTACATAGAGCTTTACAAAGATATTTAAAGTCTAACCAAAATGAGGAAATTATTTTGCAGTTATCAACCATATGTATCTAGTCAGCATCAGGGTGTCCACATTTCCAACATTTCATTTAATCTTTCTTGTACATTATTGCTAGTCTATGTGGGGTGAAAAAAACATCTATGCAAATATTTTCATATGTATACATGACAGAGCAGAGAAGATGTGGATTCTTTCACCAACTATAAACAACGTTTTTTTTATCTTTTTCTGAGAATATTTGTCTATTAACTTCTTGAATAATTCCAAAAATAAATATCTGTTTTGCTAAAGTCATTTCTGAGAATTTTATAAATAACAGATATGTATGAAGTGTTCTTCGGTGAACTATTAATAATTGCTGAGATAAAATCCAAGATTTTTAAGTTACTCTTATTGTATGCTTCCAATGAGGGTACAAGCTTAGTATGTATAAAATCCATGCAAGCTTGGATGTCCAACCAATTGCAATTTTGTAACTACATCTGCTGATCAAATAGTCTGCAGAACTTATTTTATTAACTAAGAGAAATTGATTTCAATAGAATAGGTCACCCTTCTTAAATTCTAACATTTTCTGAGTTTCCAAAGATATAAAAAAATAATTTGTGTAAGCAATAGGAAACATAATTATTAATAAATTCTTAATTAATTGATTAGAAAACATAAGCTTTTTAAACAACAGCAATATTTGGTTTATAAGAGCTGTGAGAACAAGTTTGGACCTTTCACTTTGAATTTATATTTTTAAAATCTATATAAAGATGTTCGTATATATTTGAGTATATGGTTCAAGCAATGTCCTATTACTATTTAGAAGTAAGCTTTTGTGTATTGATTTCCAATATGATGTATAAGAAGTATTATTCCAAAGCAACACTGTGTTAATAAATGTGAAGTTTAAATAAAAATCAATATTTGGAAACCCTATACTTCCTTCATCCCAGCTTGTGGTGTGCCAGAGAACATAAATTCTTTTTTTTTTTTTTTTTTGTGTGGGGTACCAAAGGAAGTTGAGTAATACGTTTTTTATTTTTTGTTTAATTTTGGCAGGTGGGGAAATTATTACAGCTTGGCCAAAGAATAAGATTTTAGGTAACAGTAGCATTTTGATTAAGGTTAGTCTCTCTTCAAATGTGAAGAAGAGTCTGTTTCAACTATCTATTGCAATAGTAATTGAGTTTATAAGTTGTTGTAATTAGATGCAAGTGATTTTATATAATTAGATTCAATAATGATACCTAGATAGTTAATATGCATGCCCTCCCAGTTTATGTCTCTTTTTAATCTAAGATTCATAGTAACATTTTTATTCACTAGACATGCCTGAGTTTTGTTGTGATTGATTTTTAGACCAGAGATGTTTGTAAGAAAAGTCTAGATTATGTAATAGGCGATCTACTGAATTTTCAATATCATTAGAAGTTATTAGTAGGTCATCAGCAAACAGTTGTATCTTGGGGATAATTTGTCTGACACTTTATATCCTTTAACACTGCCATTCTTTCTAACATTATTTGCAAGAAGCTTAATAGCCAGTGCAAAGAGTAATGGGGAGGGGGCACCCCTGTTTAGTACCTCTTAATATTTCTAATGGGCTAGATATATAAGATCCAATCTTTACATAGGCTATGGACTTTGTGTATAGTTTTGTTTTAATTAATCCTATGAAGTTTGGGGAGAAATTGTATTTTTGCAGAGCTTTAAACAGATATGGCCAACTTAGGGAGTCAAAAGCATTATTTATATCAAGGCTTAAAATAGAAAGCTAATTTTTTTCTTGTTTGCTAAGTCTATTAAGGACAGTAATCTAATTACATTGTCTTGTACCTTTCAGTTTTGATAACCCCAGTTTGGTCTTCATGAATTACTACTGAAAGAATATTATTTAATCTGTCTGCTAAGATAGACATGGATATCTTGTAATCAATGTTAAGCAAAGAAATTGGCCTGTATGATGTGCAAATGTTGGGCTCTTTATATGATTTTGAGATGGGAGGGATGATAGAATATTTCCTTGAGGGAGGGATGTTTGCTGTAGTTTTAACTTCTTGGAATGCATTGAGTAAGATTTTCAAGATGTTATCAGGTAAGAGTTTGTAAAATTTTGGAATTAGATCATCAAGCCCTGGTGCCTTTTTTGTCTTAAGATTTTTTATTTGTTCCTTTAATTGGAGATTTTCTGATAAAGATCTTCCCCAGGAGGACAGTGTTTATTGTGCTCAACTAAAAGATACGTGCTTATTTGAAAACTTTTGGAAGGTAAGTCCATGTACACTAAGATTAGCTAGAGCACAAGATATTGTCTGAAATACTTTTGTTCCTCAATTACCCACTGTACTACCTAACCTGTCTTTCTGTCACTTACCAGCTGGGTCTTTACAGATAAATAGCTTTGAGAATATAGCAGTTATTTGTACTTTTTTACTAGATTAGGGGGTATTGATTATGCAGGCCATCTTCACCTGCTAATACCAGGGACTGTTTAACAGGTTGGCAGGGTCTATTGAACAAGTCAGTAACATAGTAATATTATCTGCAAATAAATAATCTTACATCAAGTGCTTTACAAACAGTACAATGCCCTCTTTTTTTAGTTAGATATTAGAAAACCTTTCCAGCACAGTTGGCTTGTTTTCCCTGGAAGTCCACATTTTCGGTAGGGGCAGTAGAGCAATGATCAGTGCCTGTATTTTATTTGGCATTTTACAAGTGACAAAAAGACCTGTTTTCTTAATTAAATGGTGGGCAACCCTTCCAGCACAGTTAATTTGCTTTACCCTTAAGCCTACATCTTTCTGTCATGGTGAGGGAGTACCAGTCATAGGCTGAGTTTTCATCATCATCTTCAGTCCACTTTTCCCCATTTTCTACATAAACTTGGGTTATCATGTCAACTATCGCCACCTCTTTTGTCACAGTGCCACTTTCCTGTTTTCTTAGACAATCATGCCTGACTGTCACAGGTATTCTTTCACACAACCCATCCAAGCCTTTGCTGGATGCCCTCATTTTGTCTTGCCTTCCTTCTGTCTTTCCAAAATCTTTTCTAAATAATTTTCTGCTTTCCTCCAAAAATATCTGAACCATGGTAATTTGTTCTCTTTAAGATTCTCAGTAAATGGAACTAATTTAGTTTCTGTTCTGATGTCCTCATTTTTTATCTGTTCTTCAGTATGCATTCTTACCACCTATCTCAGACCCTTCTTCTCCATCATCTCTAACTTCAGTATGCATTCTTACCACCTATCTCAGACCCTTCTTCTCCATCATCTCTAACTTCAGTATGCATTCTTACCACCTATCTCAGACCCTTCTTCTCCATCATCTCTAACTTCAGTATGCATTCTTACCACCTATCTCAGACCCTTCTTCTCCATCATCTCTAACTTCAGTATGCATTCTTACCACCTATCTCAGACCCTTCTTCTCCATCATCTCTAACTTCAGTATGCATTCTTACCACCTATCTCAGACCCTTCTTCTCCATCATCTCTAACTTCAGTATGCATTCTTACCACCTATCTCAGACCCTTCTTCTCCATCATCTCTAACTTCAGTATGCATTCTTACCACCTATCTCAGACCCTTCTTCTCCATCATCTCTAACTTCAGTATGCATTCTTACCACCTATCTCAGACCCTTCTTCTCCATCATCTCTAACTTCAGTATGCATTCTTACCACCTATCTCAGACCCTTCTTCTCCATCATCTCTAACTTCCAATACTGCTCTGCCTTTGCTGTCCAGGTTTCTCTACAATACAGTAATACTGGTGCACCACTGCTTTGTATGCCTTACTTTTCAGTCACTTTGGCATTCTTCTGTCACACACTACAACTGATATTCTGTGCCAATTGATTGCGGCCCCCTATAACTGTAGCTTTGGCCTCCTCATTCACACTTCCTTTCTCCTCAACCTCACATCCCAGATAATTGAAGCTGCTACCCTGTTCCACTGTTTTCCCTTATATTTCTGTTTTAGCTTCTTCTGATTTCCCTTATTTGCTATTATGACAATTGTCTTGTTTGTACTCACCTTCATCTCATGTACCATTACTTCTTTATTCCATTACCGTATTATTTGCTAAAGTTCCTTTTCGGAGTCTACCTGTAATGCCACATCATCTGCAAAAAGCAGCTTTGTTGAACTGTCTCCTCTGACCTGTTTACTAATGATGTCCATCACTGGTATGAACAGCAGTGGGCTCAGAGAGGAAACCTGTTGCACACTCACTCCCACTGGGAAACCCTCTGTGAGTCCAAACCCTGATCCCAGTTGTGTCATTGGATCCATTCACATAGCTTGTACTAATTTTGTCACTGTTCCCCAGACTGCAAACATTTGCAGGACTGTTCAGGACCATGTCAGGTCATGAATGTAGTTTTGCCAAATATGAAAGGATCAAAGCATGTTTGTTGTTTCTCCACTATTGTTAAACCTCAGAGTAGGTGTGTGTAAATTTGGTGGGTATCCTCCCACATGGGATATGTAAAGGGGCTTGCCACCTGTAAAAAAAGGGTTTCAGTGGATATTCACTGAAGGTATTTTTGGTGAACACATACTTTTTACTTTTGTCAAAACTACCTTAGGGAAATCAATATAAATCTGACGGTTCACATCAGCTTTCTTGGGGCCTTCTCATATGCTTTCATTGATACTTTCCTCACTGCTTGATTCTTCTCCACTATCAGCCTCACTGCAGAGTTTGAGACAGTTTTGTTCCATTCTAATCTGAATCCAAATTGCATACCTTCCATCTTACTTTCTACAATTATGCATATCCATTTATCAGTAATCCTTTCAAGTAGTTTCATTCAACGTGACAGGAGTTTGATATATCTTTACTGCCAACATTGTGAACATCCCTTAATTCTTGTACAATTAAAGTAGAATGATTATTCTCCATCATCTGGGATATATCTTTCTCTAC